>NC_135806.1:104126492-104426492 GCF_964213995.1 Mustelus asterias
TAGAGAGTGTTGAGGAGAGTGTGGAGAGAGCGTGAGAGGAGAGTGTGAGAGAGTGTGAGAGAGAGTGGTGAGAGAGAGAGAGTGAGAGTGTGAGAGAGAGTGAGAGAGAGAGTGAGAGAGAGTGTGAGAGAGAGTGTGAGAGAGTGAGAGTGAGTGTGAGAGAGAGAGAGAGAGAGTGTGAGAGAGAGTGTGAGAGAGAGTGTGTGAGAGTGTGAGAGAGTGTGAGAGAGTGAGAGTGTGACAGAGAGTGAGAGAGAGAGTGTGAGAGAGAGTGTGAGAGAGAGTGTGAGAGTGTGAGAGAGAATGTGAGAGAGAGTGTGAGAGAGAGAGTGAGAGAGAGAGTGAGAGAGAGTGTGAGAGAGAGTGAGAGTGTGTGTGAGAGTGTGAGTGAGAGTGAAAGTGTGAGATTCAGAGAGAGTGAGAGAGTGAGAGAGAGAGTGAGAGTGCGAGAGTGAGAGTGAGAGAGACAGAGAGTGCGAGTGCGAAAGAGTGAGAGAGTGCGAGAGAGAGTGAGAGTGAGAGAGAGTGAGAGAGAGAGTGAGTGAGTGAGGAGAGTGGGAGAGAGCGAGTGTGAGAGAGAGTGTGAGAGAGTGAGTGAGAGAGAGAGTGAGACAGTGTGAGTGAGTGTGAGAGAGGAAGTGTGAGTGAAAATGAGAGATTCAGAGAGAGTGTGAGAGAGAGAGTGAGAGAGTGTGAGAGAGAGACAGAGAGTGTGAGAGGGAGTATGAGAGTATGAGTGAGAGTGAAAGTGAGAGATTCAGAGAGAGTGTGAGAGAGAGAGTGAGAGAGTGTGAGAGAGAGAGTGAGAGAGTGTGAGAGAGAGACTGAGAGTGTGAGAGAGGGAGTATGAGAGTGTGAGTGAGAGTGAAAGTGAGAGATTCAGAGAGAGTGAGAGTGTGAGAGAGAGAGTGCGAGAGCGAGAGAGACAGAGAGTGAGAGTGCGAGAGAGAGAGTGAGAGTGCGAGAGAGTGAGAGTGCAAGAGTGAGAGAGCGAGAGAGAGAGAGAGAGTGAGTGAGAGTGCGAGAGTGAGAGAGAATGAGTGAGAGAGAGAGTGAGAGAGAGAGAGAGAGAGAGAGAGAGGAGAGAGAGAGAGAGAGTGAGAGAGAGTGAGAGAGAGTGAGAGAGAGCGAATGAGAGAGTGAGAGTGAGAGAAAGTGAGAGAGAGAGAGAAAGTGAGAGAGAGTGAGAGTGTGAGAGAGAGTGTGAGAGAGGGAGTGCGAGTGTGAGTGAAAGAGAGAGATTCAGAGGGAGAGAGAGTGAGAGAGAGTGCAAGAGAAAGAGCGAGAGAGGGGAACGAGGGAGGGGGAGGGAGGGGGAGGGGGGAGGGGGAGGGAGGGGGAGGGGGCGGGGGAGTGTGAAAGTGAGAGATTCAGAGAGAGAGAGTGAGAGTGCGAGAGAGAGTGAGAGAGAGAGTGCGAGAGAGAGTGCGAGAGAGAGTGCGAGAGAGAGTGTGTGAGAGTGTGTGAGAGAGAGTGTGAGAGAGTGTGAGAGAGAGTGTGAGAGAGTGTGAGAGAGAGTGTGAGAGAGAGTGTGAGAAGAGAGTGGAGAGAGAGTGAGAGGGAGAGAGTGTGGGAGAGAGAGTGAGAGAGAGTGAGTGAGAGAGAGTGTGAGATGAGTGTGAGAGAGTGTGAGAGAGAGTGTGAGAAAGAGTGAGAGAGAGTGTGAGAGGTGGAGTGTGTGAGAGAGAGTGTGAGGAGGGAGGGTGAGAGGGAGATGTGAGTGTGAGAGTTTGAGAGTGTGAGAGTGTGAGTGAAAGTGAAAGTGTGAGATTCAGAGAGAGAGAGAGAGAGAGTGAGAGAGAGTGAGAGAGGAGAGAGAGAGTGAGAGTAAGAGAGAGAGTGTGAGAGAGACTGAGAGAGTGTGAGAGAGAGACTAAGAGAGTATGAGAGAGAGTGTGAGAGAGAGTGTGAGAGTGTGAGAGGGAGTATGAGAGTGTGAGTGAAGAGTGAAAATGTGAGGTTCAGAGAGAGAGAGAGAGTGAGAGAGCGAGAGAGACAGTGAGAGTGAGAGAGAGTGACAGTGCGAGAGTGAGAGAGCAAGATAGTGAGAGAGCAAGAGAGTGAGAGAGCGAGTGTGAGAGAGAGTGTGAGAGAGAGTGTGAGAGAGAGTGTGAGAGAGAGTGTGAGAGAGAGAGAGAGACAAAGAGAGAGTGCGAGAGTGAGAGAGAGTGACAGTCCGAGAGTGAGAGCAAGAGAGAGAGTGAGAGAGTGAGAGTGCGAGATGCATGTGCGAGATGCAAATGCGAGATGCGAGTGTGAGAGAGAGTGAGAGAGAGTGTGAGAGAGAGTGTGAGAGAGAGAGAGTGTGAGAGGGAGTGTGAGTGTGTGAGTGAGAGTGAAAGTGTGAGATCCAGAGAGAATGAGAGTGCGAGAGTGAGAGAGAGTGACAGTACGAGAGTGAGAGAGCAAGAGAAAGAGTGAGAGAGTGAGAGTGCGAGATGCGAGTGCGAGAGGGAATGCGAGAGGGAGTGCGAGAGGGAGTGCGAGAGGGAGTGTGAGAGGGAGTGCGAGAGGGAGTGCGAGAGGGAGTGCGAGAGGGAGTGCGAGAGGGAGTGCGAGAGGGAGTGCGAGAGGGAGTGCGAGAGGGAGTGCGAGAGGGAGTGCGAGAGTGAAAGTGTGAGATTCAGAGAGAGTGAGAGTGCGAGAGAGAAAGAGAGTGAGAGAGAGAGTGAGAGAGTGAGTGAGAGAGTGAGTGAGGAGTGAGAGAGTGAGTGAGTGAGTGAGTGAGTGAGAGAGTGAGAGAGTGAGAGAGAATGAGTGAGTGAGTGAGTGAGTGAGTGAGTGAGTGAGTGAGTGAGTGAGAGAGAGAGTTTTTGCTATTGATACTTTCATGGGTCAGGGTGGCTGGCACTTTTATGAGGCAGTGGTAAAAACATTTTTATAAGAAAGTTATGAATGATTTTTGAAGCTATTGTTAGTCTAGGGATCATGGTGTTCATTAGTTCTGTACGGTACAGTATGTATACTGGGAGTCTGAGCATGAAGTGCCATTGATTGGCATGGAGGTCGAGGGACCATGGGTCAGTGACCTTCGAGACATATGCTGGAATGGAGGAAATGAGGAACCACAGCGACCAGTGGAAGGACACAGGTTGGCATGGATGGTATAAGGAGTCATGGGGAGTGGGTGGAGGGGCATAGGCCGGCATGGAGGGTATAAGCAGCCATGGGGATGAGTAGAGGGACATAGGTTGGAACAGAGAGTATGAGCAGCCCTGGGGAATAAGTGGAGGGGCACAGGTTGGCATGGATGGTATTAGGGATCATGGAGAGTGGGTGGAGGGGCATTGGCTGGCATGGAGGGCATGGGCAATAAGTTCTGAATTTACCTTTTAAAAGGTTCCCTCATCTAGACTATGGTTCACGACACCTCTGAGGGGTGGTGAAGCATGAGTCCTTGAAAAGCTGTTCCGACTCCGTGAAAATTGTGGGGTCTATCTAGGTGATAACTATCCTTGCAATGGAGCTGGCCAGGCAGGTGTGCATGGTGTGGACGTTTGTGACTCCGCCTGCAGCCTTAGCCCTCGCTGGTGAAATTTGGGGACACTGTGAATCCCAGAATCAGGTCCCAACTACCATTTTTAAAGATCCGCAGAGTCTTCCTGACTCCCCCAAAACTAAAGCTCTGCTAAATCCGAGTACAAATGAGTAGGAACACAAAGAAAAAACAAAACTTGAGAAATGATTCAAGATCAAATGATATTTATGAATTCTGGCTTCTTTAATGAACCCTATGTCTATCTAACTTTCCTGCTTCCTGTTTCAGCTCAGACTGTCTGGGTCACAGAGATAGCCACGGTTCTAGCCATTGGTGCTTACATCTGCTTACCCCAATAGACACTAATCTACTTAATATTTCCTATATTTTGAGTTCCTTTCTCCTGAGTGTCTCTGCTCATTTTTTCTCCCCCTCTCGGTCTGCTTGCTTCTTAAGACCGTGGGAACATTTTTAAAATGAAGCACCTCTTAATCCCCTGGTTCTCAGCACCAGCTCCTGCATAAGGGAAGAAAGCCATTTTTATATTTTAAAACGGTAACAGACATTCTCGATGGAAATTTAACATTCTGATGGTGCATTTTTGTCAAGAATTTTGGGAGAAGTCACCATTTTAAGAGAAATGATAAGAAATACTCGTCTGCTACTTTCTGTCAACTGAAATAGGAGGAATGATTATTTTCCTTCCTGAATATGTGGGAATTCCTTTGAAACTGTTAAAAATAACAGAATAACACGGTTTGGAGATTGTGAATTTGGAGCATTGGATGCTTCCTTCACAGTATCTCTTTGGAAACTTCTATTGCAGTTGATAACAGATTTTCTTCCTGACTGAAGCTGGGTAAGTGTAAAAACATATGCAATTTTCTCTCTTCTCTTCTGCAGGTGTTGTCTCGTGCCAGTGTAGGGTTCCAAAAGGGGCAGCAACCCTTTTCTTCCTCAATGCCCCCCACCCCCCCCCAAGTGAGTATTCTTCATTAACGAATGTGAACAGTGTGTACATTACAGCCAAGCTTCATTATAAACCCCCCCCCCCCCCAACCACGTACACTTTACAGCACAGAGCACTGGATGGAGATCAAGAGTAGGAAAATACTTGATTTCTTAATTTCCCTAGGTAAGAGATGCTGGTTACTTGTAGTATCCCAACTGCTGCTTTAGCTAGATTATCTAACTTCATACAGAGCAAGAGTAGACCTTGGGACTTTCCAGGTCACTAAGACGTAATACCATGTTAGTGGGTGCAATTACCCACAGATCCATCAAAGATTGAATTATGTTTAATGAAATATTGAAAATAAGCAGCAGGTACTGCTAGGTCTATATCATGTGTTGCATTATTAAAATAAATACAGTGCTGCACTTCATTCTTACATTAAAACAGCAACTTGAAAGAGAGCTGATATAGACATTGATACTGTCTTTTAAAATTTGTACAAAAGGATTAAATAATTGCATCTAACAGATGCTGGATCAGCATGAAAGTAATTTTCTTGACACGTATAATATACTATCTTCCAAAATGTAAGCATGACACTGGGTGTAGCCCAATGTGCAAATCAAATGAGCCTCCCCATATGGCTCACAATTAATAGTTGCTGGCATGAATAAAAACAAAGTATGCCACGGGGGGCTGAGGTTTAATCTGAGTAACCAAATCCTTGCAGCACAAACTGACATATTAAAATTATAATTTTTAAACTTATTAAATATTTCGGTCAGTTGGTTAACTTCAACAGAATGGTGCAGATGAAGGAAACTAGCCTATTTAGCAAAAGGCTGTCATAATTAATCATAAAATAGCAGTAAATTCTCCCAAAATTGATTAGCGTATATATTAAATGAGCTGTGTTTAATCAGCAAATGATGCTGAAAGAATATAAAATGCACCAAACTCCTAATGTTTGGATAATAACATGCATATGACATTAAGTACAATGCAATGATTCCAGGGTTTACCTGAAGAGAGTCAGGAGCTGCAGCAGGCCAGAGAGGAAGTGGGAGCAGCCGGAAGCGGAAATTGAAGCCCAGGCTTGTGGCCTATTTCTTACCCAGTGAGAGAGTGAGAGTTGGTAAATGCAGTGGACCTGGGTGCGCTTGAATTTGAAAAAAATGACAGAAAAATCAAACTAACATCACAGGAAAGCTGAGAGTTGACTGACTGGTAAGTATTGTAGTTCTGAATGCTGGTTGGAGAGTGACTTGCACTCAGGGGACTCCTCCAATTTGTTTCATTTCAATTGCCTGGTGGTCAGCCATTCACTCTCTCCCTGCATAGCCTTAGGCTGAGGCATGAGTACATCTCTTAATGTGTCTCAGTTCTGAATGCCAGTTGGTGCAAGTGATGGTTTATCTAGGGAGTGTGGCCAGAGCCAAATCCATGGCATCATGGGTAGCTTAGCTGTACAGGACATAAACACATACACACGCGCGCACACGCACACACAAAGCAGACTGGAAGTGCAATAGTGAAAGTTAGGGGAATAGATATGCGTTTCTGCAGCCACAGACATGAATCCAGGATGGTATGCTGCCTCCCAGGTGCTAAGATCAAGGATATCACTGAATGGCTGCAGAGCACTTTGAAGGGAGAAGGTGGTGATGGTGTACAAAGATACTGTTAGGACCCCAGCTGATGTTACTAATGCACAGTCAGGTCTCAGAGCGGAACCCCAGCTCGATAGATCGTAACTTTTAATTTTTGTTTACAAACAGGGATGAAGAGCGTTGCAAGACTTCCAATTAACTTTTACCAAAAGAATAAAACCTTTATTAAACAAGAAAATGTTAACTACTCCTTCACCCCACCTCTATCCTTACAGGTATATATATAGATTTGTAAGGATAATACAAGTTTGCAAAATCTTATACTCTAATGTTCTCAGTAAGTACTCAGTCCATGTAAACCAACAGGCCAACTGTGATCAGACACATCACACTCTGAAAATAAGTGGCAGATGCCACCCAATACAACTTTCGTGGATTTCTCATCAAATCCCTCAGATGCTTGTCATACTGAGTCAACTAATCTCACTGGAACTCTTCCCCTAACCAACGCTTTCTCTTGGATGCCATCACTAAGGATCCACTTCCAGGATTTTAATCTCTCCTTTTGGGATTCCTCTGCCTTGGATTGCCACGTTCATCCAAGCTTCCACACAATTTCTCAGGTACCCAGCCATGTCAACAGAACATCACTGGTTCACAGGCAGCATTAGGGTGTCACCAAACTTTTGATTTTGGGGCAGGAGGCACCTATTCAGAAATTCTGTAATAGGTTCTGAAGAGCTTCCTTGATCAATATGTTGTTGATCCAACTGGAAAGGCATTGTTTGTTGGTGTTGGGCATGAGGTGCACCAAGTGTCTGTTGGGGAACAATAGGGGTAAGAGGGATCTTTGTATCATAAGGTTTAGACTAGTCATGGAGAAAGGAAAGGAACAATCTAGAGTATTTAAATTGAAAAACAATTGATTTCGACAGAATGAGAAGGGATCCAGTCAGGGTAAAATGGAACCAAAGAGTGATAGGAAAAACTTTAACATGACGAGGGGTAATCTTTATGGAGATGATGTTTCAGGTACAGGCCAGGCACATTCCAAACTGGTGAATGGTCGAAGAAAGAAAACCAGGGCTCCTTGGATGATAGAGAATATGGTTAACCAAAACAAGAGGGTGTATGATGCATGTCACGAGAATTCTTCAAGCAAGAAACAGGTCACCTAGGATAGTTTGAGAGGGTAATTGAAGAGAAAAATAAGACTCGGAAAAAGATACTAGGAGAATCAACACAAAAGGAAACCAAAAAAAATTCCACTGGCAGATAAAGTTAGTGGGGAATAAAAAGGTGGGGTGCATCCTATTAGGGACAAAGAAGGTGATAAGTGCTTAGAGGTGCAGGGTAAGATGAGAATACTCTATTTACTAAGTGAATATTTTTGATGAATCAACAGCAGACGATTGATGAAGGGATAGCAATGAATGTTGTCTATGTGTATTTTAGGAAACCAGTCAACAAATTATCACATAAAACGCTGCTTAACAAATTTGTGGCTAATGGAATAGGAGGGTCAGTGTTAATTTGCACAAAAAATGGCTTAAGGACAGAAAAGAACAAGCTTTATAAGTTTATTTATTAGTGTCACAAGTAGGCTTACATTAACACCACAATGAAGTTACTGTAAAACTCCTTCATCGCCACACTCCGGCACCTGTTCGGGTACACAGAGAGTATTTAGCATGGCCAATGCACCTAACCAGCACATCTTTCAGACTGTGGGAGGAAACCGAAGCACCCGGAGGAAACCCACACAGACACAGGGAGAATGTGCAGACTCCACATAGATGGTGACCCAAGCCGGGAATTGAACCTGGATCCCTGGCGCTGTGAGACAGCAGTGCTAACCACTGTGTCACCATGTAAATAATTATTTTTCAGACTGGAGGATTGTAGACAGTTGTGTTTCCTCAGGTCTGTGCTAGGACCCATGCTTTTTGTGATGTATATAATTTCAAAAATTGCCAATGTAGTAAACAGCAAGGATTATCCTTAATATAAATTATTCACATGGGTCACAAAATCAAAGGGATTGTTTTGACGGTCAGATAGTTAGTTTGCATTTCTGTTTGGACCATCCTAAAGAATGCCATATTGTCATGGAGATGGACTATGGGGTAAGAAGGCTCTTTTATTAAAGTTAGCTGGGTGTTTCACACAGAAGGCATTTGCAGATTTTGTCTAATCCGGGGTAGGTTGTAGCTCACTGAATGGGAGGGGAAAAGAAGCTGGAAGATTCTCCTAACTTGCAGCCACAGGAAGAATACTTCAGTGACCCTTACAGTGAAAAGTACCTAATGTTGTGGTAGAAAGCAGTGAGCTTGAACAGTTAATGTAGAGATATAAAAAAGCAGCGAGAGCAAACTGGTAGTCTCGCTGTCCAAAATCCAGACGAGAAGGCAGTGAAATTCTGTCAGAGAGAAAGAGCTCTGAAAGTCCAAGTGTTAAACTGGGAAATAGGAGACATCTAAGTGAATTCTAGAGTGCTGAGGCATACCTTTGAGTTAGCCCCTGGATTTATAATATACATAGTAAAACAATTATCGTATTGTTAGTAGTACTTGTTCTCTAAGTAATTTTATATATACAGTAGATGTTTTGCTTAAAAATGTGAAATCTTGTGTTTTTTTTCTGCTAATTGCTGGGTGTTCAGATTTATTTTTAAAAGTTAGTGTTTCCTCATGGGATGGCAACAGGAGGATATATTGAGAGGGTAGCTACCAAAGCATATGGGATCTTGGGCTTCATAAATAGAGGAACTGAGTAGAAAAGCAGGGAAGTAATGCTGAACCTGTATAAAACTTTGGTAAGGCTACAACCTAGAACATTGTGTCCAGTTCTGGTCACCACACTTTAGAAAGGGTGTCAAGGTCCTCAAGAAGGTGCAATGGAGATTTACCAGGATGATCCCATTGAGTTGGTCTTTTGCTATTATTTATTAGTGTCGCAAATAGGCTTACATTAACACTACAATTAGGTTACTGTGAAAATCCCCTAAAAAGTTAGGTTGGAGAAGCTGGGATTATTCTCTTCGGTGAGGCATTTGATAGAGGTGTATATGACTAGGACATGTTTGGATAAGGTAAACAAGGATAAACTGTTCCCATGTTTCTATTTATTCTTACATGAGATGTGGGCATTGCTGGCTGGGCCAGCATTTATTGCCTATCCCCAATTGCCTCAGCCCATGGACTGAGTGGCTTGCTAGGTCATTTTACAATCAACTACAGTGCTGTGGGTCTGTAGTCACACGTTTGACAGAGCAGGGAAAGATGATAGATTTCCTACCTTAAAGGGCATGGTGAACCAGATGGGATTTCACAATGTTTACGTGGTCGTCACTAGACTTCTAATTACAGATTTGTTTTACTGGAATTCAAATTTCAAATCTGTCATGCAAAGGAGAATTTGATGGTAATAGCCTGGAACTCCGTGCCCTTGAGGATGGGGGGAATCAGACACAATCAACGATTCCAAAAAGAAATTAAATGGGCATTCCAGGAAATAAACTTACAGGGCCAAGGGGACAAAGTGGGGGAAAGTGACTGACTGAACTGCTCCATGGAAAGCCAGCAGAGACTCGATGGGCTGAATGACCTCCTTCTGCACCATAAATGAGTCGACGGGGCTGATTTTGAGCCTGTGTTAGTCATCAGTGCAAAAGGCAACACGGGCCCAAAACTTGGCGAGAGTCGGGAAATAAGATTCTCATAGCAAACAAAATATTGGCTCCTAGCCTGGATATATAGGGCAAATACAGTCAAAGCAGTTGGGGTTCAGAGTTGAATTGATACCAGAAATTGACGGAACTCAAATGATTTTGCATTGGTTATTGTAAAGTCAATGCTGTAACAAAAACTGATTCTTATCCTATTCAACGAATTAAAGATTGCATCGATAAGAGTTGGAACCTCAGAGTTTATCAGCAAAATTGACTTATTAGAAGGATATTGGCAAGTGCCACTAACAAAGGAAGCCAAGGAAATTTCTGCCTTTGATTCCCCAGATGGTCTATATCAAAATAAAGTGATACCATTCGGAATAAGGAATGCACCAGCCACATTTCAAGTCACATTATTAATGCACTATCGAACTGTGTTGATATCAATGACTTACTCGTTGGCAACAACTCTTGGAAGACCATGTGGAATATTTCAGTGCACTCACTATTCAAGAGATTTAAAAAGGCTGACTCAATGATAAATTTGGTGAAAAGTGAATTTGCCAAAGCTGAAAACCAGATGGGCAAAGGTAGCCTAGATGAGGAGTTCATGGAATGTTTTTGGAATAGTATTTTAGAACAGCATATTCTGGAGCCAACCAGACAGCAGGCTATACTAGGCCTGGTATTGTGCAACAAGATGGGATTAATTAATGACCTCAGAGTGAACATGCCCCTAGATAGCAGAAATCATAGCATGATTGAGTTTTAAATTTAAATTGAGGGAGAGAAGAGTGGGTTTAGCACTAGTATTTTAAACTTAAAAATGAAGAGGGCATGAAAGCAGAGCTAGCTAAAGTGGACAAGCAAATTAGATTTAAGGATAGGTCTAGGGAGATACGGTGGAAGGAATTTAAAGGGATGTTTCAAAGTACACAGGATACATTCCATTGAGCATGAAAAATTCTAAGGAGAGAATTCACCGTCTGTGGCTAACTAAAACAATTACAGATAGTATCAAACCGAAAGGAAAAACATATAACTGCACAAGGATAGCTGGCAGGTCAGACACATATGAAAGAAACAACAAAGAATGGTTAAAAGATTAATTAGGAGGGGAAACTAGAGTACGAGAGAAAGCTGGCTAGAATTATAAAGACAGATAGTAAGTGTTTCTATAAATATTTTAAAACAAGTTAATAAAGTAAATGTTGGTCCCATAGAAAGTGAGTCTGTGGAATTAAGAATGGAAAATGAGATGGCAGATGAGCAGGAATCAGTCTTCAATGTAGAGAATTCATGTAACATCCCAGATATAGCGGAACTGTAAGGGAGGGAGGAACTCACTGGGCAAGTGGTATTGAACAAATTGTTGGACATGCGGTCTGACAAATCCCTAGGTCCTGATGGACTTCATCCTGGGGTCTTAAAAAAGTGGCTAGTGAGATAGCTGATGCATTGGTTTTAATTTTGCAAAACCCCCTAAATTTAGGGAAGGTTCCATTAGATTGGAAAATAATAAAATTCATTCAAAAAGGGAGAGAGACAGAAAGCAAGAAACTACAGGTCAGTTAGCTTAATATCCATCATAGTGAAAATGTTAGACACTATTAAAATTATGGCAGGGCATTTCAAAAAATTCAAGGTAATCAGGCAGAGTGATTTTCTAGCCTGCCTGCCCCTTCCCCCCGCCCCTCTCCTTTAGTCAGAACAAAGATCCCACAAGTAGGAGGGACTGAAAAATTCTGCCCATGGTTTTGTGAAAAGGAAACCATGGTTAACCAATTTATTGGAGTTCTTTGAAGAAAACAGTTGTTGTGGATCAAGGGAAACTGGTGGATGTACCTGTGATTTTCTATGAGTGGGCAGGAAGAGAGAACTTTGTTTCTTGTTGGGGTGATGGTCCCTTTAAGAACGATGTTTTTCTGGTAAAAAGTAGCTTGCTTCCAGTGTATGATCATGTGACCAAGCTGCCCAAGAGATAAATAATGGAGGAAAAAGGATCAACCAGAAGTTAATTATAGGGGTAAATGGTTGGGTGTGATTCTGTGATCAAGGAATTTGGGTTTATTTCAGCACAATCTGGCTGCAGAGCTAGAAACATCTCTTTCAAGCAGAGTTCATTTGAAATTCCATATACTGGCTATAAAAGTTTAAAACTCTTGCTAACTGAAGGACTCCTAATACTGAGTTGAACCTTTAAGGATAGCCACACATAAAAAAAGAGAATATTTTAGATGTCAAACTCCAGAGTGAAAGAATATTAGGAGCATGAGAGTTCTGACCTGAAGTGGCTACCCTCAAGATGCTAGTGACACCTTTGTTTGAATCGGCAGTCTACAACTGTGGGATAGTTGGAAGAAATTTGAAGAAACTTGAAGAGACAACCTTGCTGGAAGTAAATGGTAGAACCAAGAAACTTCAGCCCTTAAACAAATTTTTGAAACAGCATTTTGAAACCAAGTGGTTACTCTTGCAATTTTGGATATTTATCGGACTTGAATTTTAAGTCAAATGGGTGCAGAAGGAAATTGGAGTTGAGAAGTTCAGTTTAGAGCCAGGATTGAATGGTGGAGCAGACTCGATGGGCCGAATGGCCTAATTCTGCTTCTATATTTTATGGTCATATTGCATGAAGTTAATAAACTAACCATTTTATTAACTGGGAAAAAAAGAATCAATTTGTATTTTTCAAGGAATTAAAGTTCTTATTCACCAAGTATGGGGACTGTCTCACTAAAATGGACTGTACAGATCCAGTTCGTCTGTCATGAAGGCTCTTAAGTTAGGAAAATGTTATTAACTTTAAAGGATGAGCAACCTTCTTATTATGCTGGGTCATCAGCTACGGGAACAATTAGTCATTTTCCCATTCTTCTTTAGGGGCCCTTCATGTCCAGCGGACCTATTGTGACCTCATTACAATGAAGACTGCTAATACAAATGGGCTGCAAGAAAAATACTAAGACAGGTAACAAAGGTTAAAATGAAAAGAAAATTAAAGGCAGTTTGTGTTAAGTTTGGAAGAGCAAGATGTATGATATCTTCTTTGCCTATCTTATTATCCATATTTTTTCCAAGTTTATATGCAAGTTAAGATACTGGTTTATTGTGTGCAGATGGTTGTAAAAGGTCATCATGATCTGCTCAAGTGATTTTCTTTTTCTCTTCTGCCATAGATGAACTGTTTTGAACTGGCCCTCAGAGGTGGCATATTTCTCAGAGGACTTCCATGCCTGATTCGTGGATGAACGTTTAAAGTTTATTTATTAGTGTCATAAGTAGGCTTACATTAATACTGCAATGAAGTTACTGTGAAAATCCCCAAGTTGCCACACTCTGGCTCCTGTTCAGGTACACTGGGAATTTAGCTTGGCCAATGCACCTAACTAGCATATCTTTTGGACTGTGGGAGGAAACCAGAGCACCCAGAGGAAACCCATGCAGACATGGGAGAACGTGCAGACTTCGCACAGACAGTGACCCAAGCCAGGAATCAAACCTGGGTCCCTGGCACTGTGAGGCGGCAGTGCTAACCACTCTGCCACCCTGTTATTTAGTCCCTGATTTGGTCTGTTGCCAGGGCTGGTGTAGCTATTCTGAGCTAGAGGTGCAGTGACCTCAGTGACCCTTTGCCCGGACAGAAGATAAGGACAGGATAGGCCTTGGGGCTGTGATGATGTTCATGGTCAACGAGCCTG
Source organism: Mustelus asterias (assembly GCF_964213995.1). NCBI lineage: Eukaryota > Metazoa > Chordata > Chondrichthyes > Carcharhiniformes > Triakidae > Mustelus > Mustelus asterias. Next base: position 104,139,907 of record NC_135806.1, read on the forward strand.
CTGACACTTACTGAGGAGTTTTACATAAGGTGGTACTGGAGGGCAGTTAGCAGCCAGCAGTCAGCAGTCATGGAATGATACACTAACATGTGCATTTTGGAAGGGAGAAAATTGGAGACATTTTTCGATTCCTCTAATATCCATAGACATTGTAATGTTAGTATTTTTTAAATATATTACCGTAACCAAATACGTTTTAAAAATCACTGACAATGTTTTGGTGTCTTACAACTCTGGCAACTACTTATTCAATGGTCAAGCTGAAAATATTTGTCATTCAAGGTAAATTAAATGGCACATTCACAGGCACAACAAACACTGGTCAGACAGTGTTTGGGTTCCATTGATGGTCTTTGGGCCTTTCATTTCAATGCGCAGAAGTACTTATTCACTGTGTCATAAACATGGCAAATGCAAACTGAGGATAAGACATTTTAGAAGAATGATTTTATAGCATCCTGCCATGTGTGAAATGTTACATTACAGAAACTAATCTCAAAAAACAAAAGAGCTACTGCACTATCTTTATGCAGATGATCACCATGAATATCATAACAACAAAATCTGAACCCCGTTTCAGTGCTTTTATACCTTCCATCTATCCAAAATGGAATACATGATTGTGAAAACAAATATAAGCTTAATTGCTCACTCAAAACAAAGGCTGGGATTTTCCAGTCCCATTAGCTTTGTTGGTGGGAGCGGAAAATAATCGCAAGAAGTGCAAAGTTGCACTTTACGTCGGCGTGAACACATGATACAATTGCCCCGCCCCTGTCAATGATGGGGCACGATTCCCAATGGTCAACATCAGGAATCTCATTTGAATACATTTACCCATCATCAGCCCCCCACGCCAGAATCATTCTCACCACGTCAAAAAATCCATTCACCGTGGCATGATGGCAAATCAGCACGAAGCCAGACTGGTTTTTGAGTGTGCGCACCTGGCGAGCAGACCTCCCAGGTGAGCTCTGGTGAGTGCAATTACTCAGAGGGGAGAGTTTGTCTGCATAGTACCTGGGCACTGCCGCTGTGGTGGCCTTTGAAAATGACACCCTGAATCCATGAGTTTCTAAGTTGCCAGTGATATTTCATGGACCACATCCTTGAAGTTTGTTTTCCCTTCAGGCCTGGACTTTTTGGCAGAGAAAGCAACATTACTGTCAACGCCACTTTTACCGCCTGACATCGGCATTTGCCAAAGTCCAGGAAAATCCCACCAAAGGTCTTTCAAAAACATTTCATATGGTAACATTATACCACAGAGATGTTTGAAAAATCTCTATCTGCTTGTTCCCAGATACAAATATGAAATGCGTCAATCTCAGTTCCAGAAGTTTAATGATAATCAATGCAAAACAAATGAAATATACTTGTGTTTGTGTACAGGTTTTTCTCCTGGAGCCGCAAGAATTAAAGAGCAACCTCCAGGACACTGCTGGAAGGGATTGTTTTTTTGTTATTTTCTCTGAAATTTCTCTTTACCAGATATAAACATATTGAAATGGGAAAAAAGACTGACAGTGATGCATCATCCAATTGGGTAATAAGTCTTTGTGCTTTCCAATTGGCAAAGGAAGGCAGTACGTCCACAAGGATGGATGTGTTGGCTGTCTAAGGGTTGGAGCATGGGGACAAGTCATGTGATGAAACCTCCAGGAATACAGTGAATCGCAGTTGGCAACCCTAGCTGGAGCTCAGAAAATACTTTGAAAGCACTTTCAAACAATCTGGTTGTACACCCTGTTCAACCAAAAGGCCTCAAACATGAGACCGAATACAAAACAGTTGTAAAACTTTTCTTGAAGATAATCTGTTTTTCTAAATACTCTGTTTTCTTCTATACCAAAGGGCATCCATCTGTATTAATCTGTAACTGCTTGCCTGCAGACACATCAAACCTAGTGACAGTATACAAAATTCTCTGTGTTGTTTGGCTTGAGTAACATTTAAAAAAATAAATATATGGCAGATTTATGCAGCAAGGCATCTGTTAACAAAGATTCGATTTCCTGCAAATTGTAAGATACTGCACAATTAAGTGACCAAAAGGTCTGTTTAACCTTCTCATTTTACAAAATAGTTCAATTTTATAATACCTAAAAATTGGCAGGAAATAATTTCCAATGGGACTCATTTAATAGAAGCTAAGAAGCAGTCCCAGTTGAGATGTGGGTTGCCCATTTGGAAAGTCAGTTTCAGGTTAACTATTGGGGGACTGACTTTGTTCTGAAGTCATCAAAATACTGAACTGACTTCCGAATTCAATAGTACTTATTTACAAAGAAACTAATTCACTGGTGGTAATACACAGGCAGTTGAATGTTAGTACAGATTTATTTTTAAAATTATTTCAGAATATTCTGTTTGTTATCATATTTTTGAATCGGTCCTCTGCGTATTCTTTTGTCTTTAAATGTCTGGAACAAAAACAAGATGGATGGCATGCAATGTAGTGAATGAATGGATTTTGGGGTTTCATCTTTTGGATACATCCATCCTGCAAAGCTGGCTTCGAATGTCAAATTAGCCTTGGTTACAGGTTGTTGGTTTTTTAACCGATGCACTGGTGCAGGCAAGCCGACATGTATTGGTGCTAGTCTCCAGCTTGGATAAATGGGATGGGTTAGTCGCAGGAAGGGCACCTGGCAGCAAAACCACCCGCCAGATCCAAATGTGAGCAACCAGTACTGTGGCAACCCCATGTAAGATGGGAAAAGCCAAAAGAGGTAAGGCTGTCTTATTGCTTTAAGAATAGGTGATACATATCTGGATCCCACAGTGCAGTTAAGTAGCAAGTATTGTTTAATTTGGAGGAGTAAGAAAAATACAAGTTGAGTTTTATCAAATAATTGCAAAATTCTGTAACCTGCATCTTGTAATTTGAATCATCACTGATTGCGTTACAGTCAATTGTTATTACTTTAAGACTTGTGATGAGTCTGACAAAGGGCAATGGTTGAATCACGGGTTTGGACAGGAAGTCTCTCCTGTGATGTAATTTTAATGATACAAATACGTAAATCATGGAGAGTCAGAAGACTCTGATCTTAAATCCATTGATATGCTTCTATTTACAGCATTTATTTCACAGATGGCGCGGATAAATCTACTTCAAACTCAGTTACTGAAATATTTAAAGTAGCAACTTTTCCTCAGCTGAACCCAGGGCACTGATTCATTTGCTAAATACAATACAACCACCAGTTTCTAACCTTGTCACAAAAGAAAACCTTGTCTTTTCAAAAGCAAAAATAATTGTTTCTTAAGCCGTGTGAATAGTCCTCACTGTACTTTTGCACTCGTATTTCTCTGTGGACATGAATGGTAAGCAATGTTGGCTGTGGTGAAAGATAGCACATTTGAAGAAACTACGAAGCAATAGTATAGGAAGAGATTGAGAGGACAGGATAAAATTGTTTCCCTTGGTGCGAAAGCTTAGAATCAGGGAACACAAATTTAAGATAAGAGGCAGAAGGTGTAAAGGGGACATGAGGAAGAGCTTTTTTTATGCAGAGGGTAAGTGGGTGCCTGGAATTCGCTGCCTGAGTTGGTGGTGGAGGCAGAGACCCTAAACTCTTTTAAAAAGGTACCTGGATCTGCACTTTAAGTGCTCTAAGCTATGGGCCGGAAGCAGGAAGATGGGATTAGAAAGGACACCTGGGTATTCTTGGACTGGCATGGACAAGATGGGCCAAATGACCTCCTTCTGCGCTGTAACGTTTCTATGGTTCTATCATTCTAATTCAAGGTGAGAAATATAACAGGTAAGCAGAAAGGTTATGTTAAAATTTGTTTCTAAATTGGCAAATTAATTTAAAATCACTAATGCTCACAATGTAAGTAATGATGCTATTAAAACAATTCAGAGAAGCATTACTCGACACATTCCTGGGGTGAAGGGCTTATTTTATTAAGATAGGTTGGACAGATTAGGCCTATACCCATCGGAGTTTAGAAGAATGAGAGGTGAGAGAAAGTGGTGGAGGCTTGGTCTTCAAATTTATTCGTAGCTGAGTTAGATAGATTTTTGTTAGATAAAAGAGTCAAGGGCAAAAGGGGTGGGGAGCCAGACAGGAAAGGAACTGAGACCACAATCAGATCAGCCATGATCATACTGAATAGCAGAGCAGGCTCCAAGGGCCAAATGGCTTACTTCTGCCAGTCTTATATTCCTATGCCCATAAAATAGATGAGAAATCAAAACCATTTGCTTAGGCAGAAATTCTGAACAGCTGCATTCATTCACTGGAGCTGGGTTGGTCACTAAAATATTGAGCAGGTTGTATGCATCCATTTTAATTTATTTATAGTGCTGCATGACTGGTTTCTTGGGCTTTAGATATCCAGCAGTTCTGGGAATCCCAGCAGATTAAAGTTTAGGTGGTCACTGATGGAGGGTAAGAATACTGGACACCAGATCCCACCATCCCCAACACATGTGCATGCACACAAAAATGGCTGAGTTTAAGGCTTGCCAATATAATGAATTAAAATAAGACTGCAGTTGCATTTGCACATTCAATCACTGCATTAATTAAGTTTAAATAATTACCAATGATCTGTACTAATAACTAATATATGTACTGTAGCTAATATATAATAACTGATTACAATATCAACACTTTGAAGCCAATAAACCCACCATGGGAACAATAACTAGTGTTTATACCATCACTAATCATATTCAGACGCTTTTGTTCCCCAAGAACTCAGAGGACATGTCTTTCCAAAAAGTCTTGTTCCTCTTATTTATTTAGTTATTTAGAGATAATACAGAAACTGGGACTTTTCTTAGCTGGGGAGATTAAAGGGATATTTAATAGATTTGTTCCAAATTATTAGATCTTTGATTCAACAAATGGTCAGGAACTGTTTCTATTGGCAGGAAAGTTGGTAACCAGAGGATATAGATTTAACATAATCGATAAAAAAAGCCAGGGGAGATAGGAGGAATTTTTTAACGCAGTAAATTGTTATGACATGGAATGTATTAGCTAAGAAGATTCAGTAATAACTTTGCAAATGGAATTAGATGTCTATTTAAAAAATAAAGTTGCAGGATTAAGCAGAAGATGAGAGGAATGGGACCAAATGGAAGTTCTTTTAGACAGCCAGCATAGGCTGGCAGGGCCGAATGACCTCCCTTTGTGCTGTGCGATTCTATGATACTTTGTTAACTTTTTAAATCATTGATTCTTATATCCTAAGTAAACTTATCACTTTAATTACCTCAAGTGGAGGCAGGAAGATGTAATTGAAATGAGGCAAGCTAACATAGGCATTATAAACATTTATAATGTAAAAATAAGGGCAGAACATAGGACTTTAAAATGGGGACTTAAAAGTGACTGAATTAGATCTGTGTATTTTGGTTCAATTAATCCTTCCCTCTAATCAGTTGGCACCCAAAAACCACACTTGATTTTAATTTCCTGGATACAATGTCATGGGAGGTTTAGTGCCACTCTGAAAGGGCTGGTGCATTGAAAATTATTTGTTTCATGAAGATTGTGTGGTTTATAAACATAAATCAAATTTTAAATGGGATAAATACTAAATTGCTCACATTATCTTCCTTTGCCCTGCAAGTAATCTTATCTTTTTCATTACAAAACCTTTTGGGTGTATTTTTTAAACTTCTATTGCATTTTTATTGCTGATAACCATCAATGTCCATTTCATAAGCAGAGTTTTGTTCTGTATCTGTTTATACTTTCTCTTATTTATTCTTGGGATGTGGGTCTTACTGGAAAGGGAAGCATTTATTGGCCAACCCCCGTGATGCCCTGATAAAGTGGCTTGTTCACCCACTTTAGAGTTTGGTTCAGAACTAACTACATCACAATGGGAGAGGAGACAGCAAGGAAGACTATGACAAGGAATGAATGCTAAAGAATTTGGTACAGGTAGAATATCTCTGGTAAATTGTTTTTCAAGCCATAATTTAGGTTCACAGTTAGACTCTGAATTAGGACTTTAAACTACAAGCTAGTTTAACAGAAATTGCTTGGCATTGGCACGGCATGTCAACCAACTGAAAGTGGTTGCCTGAATAGGTGGTAATTCCTGTAGTAGGATGCTGACTTAGTAAGTTGCAACTTGGGTGAGTTGTCAGCTCTCTATAAATGCAGACAGGTTATGCTACCACACAGCGTGGCAGCTTTGAGTGGAGACAATAATGCCCGAGCGTGACATGCAACAAGTGCCAAATTGGGAATTTGAAACAGAGAGGAAAGGAAGTGCTCCATTTTATACCCTTTTTCAGTTTCCAGTGGCTGGTGACTATTCTTCTTTTAGCTCCAAGCTATGAGACTTTCTATTATTTTATCTGTGTGAATTAATAATTGATTGACTAATTTGATAAATTTAGACAAACATAGGAGGGATGGTAGTGCGCCCTGGCTGCAACATGTGGGAATCTGTGGAATGCACTGCAGTTCTGGACAACTACATCTGCAGTAAATGTTTGTGGCCTGAGCAACTTTGTTTCAGAGTTGCAAAGCTGGAGCCTGAGACGCAGACATTGCAGAGCATCAGGGCAGGGAACAGTTATTTGGACACTTAGTTCCAATAGGCTGTCACACCTCTTAAGTTAGGTAGAATTTCAGAGTTGGTCAATAGTCAGTAACAGGTGTGTGCAACTATGGGCCAGCAAACAGTGATGGAGGAGCCTCAGCACTTAACCTTGACCAATACTTGAGGTGCTTACTATCTTTGTGCATGAGGAGAGAGTCCAGGGTGGATGAGCAAACTGACCTTGGCACCAAAAGGCAATGTAATTATTGTGGGGCCTTTAATCTGCATATAGACAGGGTCAATTAAATTGACAATGGTGATCTAGAATAAGGTTTGTTGAACATTTTTGTAAGAATTTCCTGGAGCAATATGCTGTGGAACCAACGAGGGATGAAGCTTTTTAAAATCTCATATTATGTAATGATGCAAGATTAATTGGTAATCTCAGCCTAAAGGTTCTGCTGGGAAATAGTGATCATAATACAAATGAATTCCATGCCAGCTTTAAAAGTCATACTTTCCAATCACAAATAAGAATCTTAAGCTTAAACAAAGCCTGTCTTCACAGTATAAGACACACATTGCATCGCAAAAATAGAGCGTAACCTAGATGTTGAAAAGAGTGAGGAAATAAAGAATATTAATATCAGCAGAGAAAAAGCACTGGAGAAACAGACTAAAAACTGACAAATCCATAGAATCTGATGGCTGAAGTCTTGAGTTTTAAAATAGATAGTTAGAGGTAATGGGTGTTCTGGCTACGATTTTCCAAAATTCCCCAGATTCTGGAAGAATCATAGAATCTTACAGTGCAGAAGGAGGCCATTCGGCCCATCGAGTCTGCACCGACCACAATCCCACCCAGGCCCTTTCCCTGTAACCCCATGCATTTACCCTAGCTAGTCTCCCTGACATTAAGGGGCAATTTAGCATGGCCAATCCACCTAACCCACACATTTTTGGAGTATGGGAGGAAACCGCAGCACGCGGAGGAAACCCATGCAGACAATGTGAGGAGAATGTGCAGGCTCCACACAGACAGTGACCCAAGTCGGGAATCGAACCCGGATCCCCGGCACTGTGAGGCAACAGTCCTAACCACTGTGCTGTCCGAATACATTGGAAATCAGCAAATGCGATTCAATAGAGGAAGACGAGAGAAAAGAGGGAACTGTCGGCCTGTTAGTCTGACATCAATTGTCAGGAATGAGCTGGATTCCCTTATTACAGGAAGGTTCTTTGGAACAATATGTAGATAGCCCGACTAGAGAAGGGGCTATACTGGACCTAGTACTGGGGAATGAGCCCGGTCAGGTCTTCAAAGTTTCGGTAGGGGAACATGTGGCAAATAGTGACCACAATTCTGTTAGCTTTAGGATAGTGATGGAAAAGGATGAGTGGTGTCCCAAGGGTAAAGTTTTGGATTGGGGGAAGGCTAACTTTAGTGGGATTAGGCACAAATTGGCAGCTGTTGATTGGGAGAGGCTGTTTGAGGGTAAATCCACATCTGGCATGTGGGAGTCTTTTAAGGAACAGTTGTTTGGGCTGCAGGATAGGCATGTGTCTGTAAAAAAGGATAGGAAGGGTAGGATTCGAGAACCGTGGATAACCAGGGAAATTGAGGGAGTGGTCCAAAAGAAAAGAGTGGCGTACGTTAGGTCCAGGCAGCTAAAAACGGAAGGAGCTCTGGAAGAATACAAAGTAGGAAAGAACTCAAACGAGGAATTAGAAGGGCCAAAAGGGGTCACGAAATGTCCTTGGCAGACAGGATTAAGGAGAATCCCAAGGCATTTTATTCATACGTTAGGAACAAAAGGGTTGTCAGGGAAAATATCGGACCTCTCAGGGACAAAAGTGGGGAATTATGCTGAGAGCCCAAAGAAGTAGGGGAGATCCTAAATGAATACTTTGCGTCGGTATTCACAAAGGAGAGGGATGTGTTGACTGGGAGTGTCTCGGAGGGGAGTGTTGACCTGTTAGAGAAACTCTCCATTACAAGGGAGGAAGTGTTAGGTTTTTTAGGGAATATAAAGACTAACAAATCCCCAGGGCCTGATGGAATCTATCCAAGGCTGCTCAGGGAGACGAGAGATGAAATCGCTGGGCCTCTGACGCAAATTTTTGTCTCGTCACTGGACACAGGTGAGGTCCCGGAGGATTGGAGGATAGCTAATGTGGTCCCGTTATTTAAGAAGGGTAGGAAGGATAACCCGGGAAATTATAGGTCGGTGAGCTTGACATCCGTGGTTGGGAAGTTGTTGGAGAGGATTCTTAGAAATAGGATGTATGCGCATTTAGAAAGGAATAAACTCATTAACGATAGTCAGCATAGTTTTGTGAGAGGGAGGTCATGCCTCACTAACCTGGTGGAGTTTTTTGAAGAAGTGACTAGAATGGTTGACGAGGGAAGGGCCGTGGATGTTGTCTAAATGGACTTTAGTAAAGCGTTTGACAAAGTCCCTCATGGTAGGTTGGTGCAAAAGGTTGGATCTCATGGGATAAAGGGGGAGGTGGCTAGATGGGTGGAGAACTGGCTTGGTCACAGAAGACAGAGGCTGGTAGTGGAAGGGTCTTTTTCCGGCTCGATACCTGTGACTAGTGGTGTTCCGCAGGGCTCTGTATTGGGACCTCTGCTGTTTGTGATTTATATAAACGATCTGGAAGGTGGTGTAACTGGGGTGATCAGTAAGTTTGCGGTCAACACGAAAATGGCTGGACTTGCAGATAGTGAGGAACATTGTCAGAGGCTACAGAAGGATATAGCTAAGCTGGAAATTTGGGCAAAGAAATGGCAGATGGAGTTCAATCTAGATAAATGCGAAGTGATGCATTTTGGTAGAACTAACGTAGGGGGGAGCTATACGATAAATGGCAGAACCATAAAGGGTGTAGATACGCAGAGGGACCTGGGTGTGCAAGTCCACAGATCCTTGAAGGTGACGTCACAGGTGGAGAAGGTAGTGAAGAAGGCATATGGCATGCTTGCCTTTATAGGACGGGGCATAGAGTATAAAAGTGGGGTCTGATGTTGCGGTTGTATAGAACGTTGGTTCGGCCGCATTTGGAATACTGCGCCCAGTTCTGGTTGCCACACTACCGGAAGGACGTGGAGGCTTAGAGAGAGTGCAGAGGAGGTTTACCACGATGTTGCCTGGTATGGAAGGGCTTAGTTATGAGGAGAGATTGGGTAAACTGGGGTTGTTCTCACTGGAAAGACGGAGGATGAGGGGTGACCTAATAGAGGTGTATAAAATTATGAAAGGCATAGATAGGGTGAATGGTGGGAAGCTTTTTCCCAGGTCGGTGGTGATGTTCACGAGGGGTCATAGATTCAAGGTGAGGCGGGGGGGGGGGGGGAGGTTTAACACGGATATCAGAAGGACGTATTTTACACAGAGGGTGGTGGGGGCCTGGAATGCGCTGCCGGGCAAGGTGGTGGAGGCGGGCACACTGGGAACGTTTAAGACTTATCTGGATAACCACATGAACGGAGTGGGAATGGATGAATACAAAAGAATGGTCTAGTTTGGACCAGGGAGCGGCGCAGGCTTGGAGGGCCGAAGGGCCTTTTCCTGTGCTGTATTGTTCTTTGTTCTTGAAAGGTTAACAATGCAGTAGGAAAATCATAGTGTGATCAGACAAAGTCACCATGGTTTTACAAAAGGGAAATAGTGGGCGGAATTCTCCAGCCTCGTCAGATAGCCGGTGGAAATCCACTGCTGAAAGGGACGTGGGCCAAAAAATTGGGATTCCTACTGGGCGTGAGGACCTGCTCCACCAGACCCCGATTATTATACAATCCTTGTGGAATGATGGCCTATTTACTGCGATCTCCCACACGTCACCAGCAACCACTCAGCAAAGAGCTGCATCCTCCTCTCTACCACTCAAATAAGAAGTAAACCCCGTCCCCCGCCTCCCTCCTGCAGACAATGCAGGCATGTGACCTGACTCAACCTCCCGCTTCAGCTCTTCTTCCCCTGCAGACTCCTACTCAGCCCTCTCTCTCCTCAGACCCCACTTCAGGCCACATGCCTTGGCAGTGCCAATGGTGCACAGTTCCCTGGTACACTGGCACTGACACCTTGGCCTGGTACTTTGGGCCATGAGGAGGGTCAATGAGTAAGTCCAGTGCCCATGTGCCCTCTGCGACTGCCAGGCTGCAGAGGAAGGGCCCTGCAAGGGTTGGTGGAAGGGGTAGCAATCATGCGGGCTGCTTTGTCCTGGATGGTGTCAAGCTTCTCAATTGTTGGAGCTACATTCATCCAGGCAAGTGGAGAGTACTTCATTACACTCCTGACTTGTGCCTTGCAGATGATGGAAAAGCTTTGGAGAGTTAGCAGACAAGTTACTTGCTGCAGGATTTCTAGCCTTTGACCTGTTCTGGTAGCCACAGTATTTATATGGCTAGTTCAATTCAGTTTCTGGTCAATAGTAACTTCCAGGGTATTGATCGTGGGGAATTCAGCAATGGTACTGCCATTGAATGTCAAGAGGAGATGGTTAGATCCTCTCTTGTTGAAGATGTTCATTGCATGGGACTTGTGTGGAGCCAATGTTACTTGTCACTTGTCAGTCCAAGCCTGGATATTGTCCCGATCTTGTTGCATTTGAACATGGACTGCTTTAGTATCTGAGCAGTCGCAAATGGTACTGAACATTATGCAGTCATCTGCGAACATCCCCATTTCTGATCTTGTGTGATGGAAGGAAGGTCTTTGATGAAGCAGCTGAAGATGGTTGGGCCTAGCACATTAGCCTGAGAAACTCCTGCAGTGATGTACTGGAGCTGAAATGATTGACCTCCAATCAGCACAAACTTTGTGCCAGGTATGAGTCCAACCAGCAGAGCATTTTCCACGATTCCCATTGACTTCAATTTTGCGAGGGCTCCTTGATGTCATACTCGTCAAATGCTGCCTCGATGTCAAGGACAGTCACTCTCACCTCACCTCTGACATTCAGTTCTTTTGGCCATGATTGAACCAAAGGTGTAATGAAATCAGCAGCTGAGTGACCCCGGTGGAACTCAAACTGACCATCCATGAGCAGGTTGTTGCTGAGTAAGTGCCGTGTGATAGCGCTGTTGATGACTCCTTCCAAGGATGATTGCTGTCCATTGTTGACTGTATTTAAGACTGGGATATAAAGATTTTTGGTCTCTCAGGGAATCAAGAAGTATGGGGAACACACAAAATTGAATCGCGGAGTAGGCTCAACAGGCTATATAGTCTCTGTGCTATCTCCTATCTCCTGAATTCTTGTGTTCACAGGGCAGAGCAGGAAAATATGGCAGGCTTTCTTTTCTCTAAAAGACGTAATTAATCTAGTTAGGTTCCAATTGATGATAATCCAAAAGGTGAGAGTCCCTTTTGCGGATACCAGCTTTTTGAGGGAAAATTGAATTCATTTTCTTGAATAATCATAGTGGAATGTAAACTCTCATTCTTTAGATTATTAGTCCAGTAACAGCCATGAAACGAATGTACCCAATTTTATACTTCGGACATCCTTGTATATCCTTACATTTTATTTGATTCTCCATTGTTGCCTGTCGCTATGCTGGATGTTCTTTTACTGATGGCTCCTAATACCTCTACAGTGCTTCACAGCAAATAAAGTTAGAAATCAGGACTGTGTCAGTCAACTTGGTCTTAAAATCTGAATGCTGCCAGTAAAGAAAGGTTTGCAGTATTGATCCACTACCGACCAGATACATACTTGCAAAGTTAAACTCTCTATTGGCACTAAATTCTTCAGAGAGGCCACAAAGTTGGTTGTGTCAGATGGAAATGTGGCAGTGTGGTCAGAAGTAATTTTCAGAAATTGAGTTAATGGCAAATTTCTGCACAGAGTATGGGAACTTTATTCTGTATTTGACCTCTATTATGTTTGACTTGGCACTGCTTGATGCCAACAGTGAATGCTGAAAGTGAAGGTATCTCACTGCAGAATATTGACATCACTCATTATAAGCACAAAATAAACCAAGAAATCAACTATCCAGACATTAAAAAATGTCTTGCAAAACAGTTGCTTTATTTTTTTAAGATTACATCATGGTAAATTGCAAGAGTGTAATTTTCTCCCATTGACTGTGAATGGGACAAAGTTCTAATGCAACTCTTTCAATAGCCTCAAACCATCAACATAATATTTATCTCAAGTAATAATACTTCCGATTGAATATTAAATTGTTGGTTGAAAAGAATGATCTTTTCAGGATTCCTTTTTACTCTTCATCATGTCTGAGAATGTTAGACTTTCACATTGGATTAACAACTGGCTGAAAGTTCCCTTTGAACAAAATCTAGAATTACAGCCTGACTAATTAAGATCCTTTTAATTGCCTATAATACCCTATTATTTGCTTTTCAATAATTCGCAAGTGTCAAATTTCACACAAATAATTAGAACAGTTTTACAGTTCACTGAATTGAGATTTCTCAGACAGAAGCCCTGTTTGCAAACCTGTCATGGTGGTAACAAGACGTTATTCTTGAAAGATTCCCATTACAAAACCTCAGGCTGAAGGGACAATCCTTTAAAACAGAGATGAGGAGGAATTTCTTCAGCCAGAGAGTGGTGAATCTGTGGAACTCTTTGCCGCAGAAGACTGGAGGCCAGGCCATTGAGTGTCTTTAAGACAGAGATAGATAGATTCTCGATTAATAAAGGGATCAGGGGTTATGGGGAAACGGCAGGATAATGGGGATGAGAAAAATATTAGCCATGATTGAATGGCGGAGCAGACTCGATGGGCCGAGTGGCCTGATTCTGCTCCTGTTCTAAATACAGCCTCTAAAGTCATTATTCAGTTGCCACTGTGCATTTCAGGGTTGTAAAGAGGTTGTTAATGTTTTAGGTAAAGAAGGGAGAACACAAATTTGACATTTTTACAAAGTTGCATAACAAACAACTTAGTTAATTTGTAAGTATATGTTGTTTGAAAGTTTCTCAGTTTTAATCAATGCTTCCCAATGATGTTGCCTGATAATTATAAGAACTCCACAAATAAAAAAAAAATGCAGGGTCTGCAGACATAGGTTACATTTTCTGCTTTACAACTTTAAATCATTGAGGTAGGACTACTATCCTCTATTCTGACCTCATCATGACACCAGCCCATGTTCCTGGGTCAATGGATCATAATGTATCCAAGGTGGGCCTTGAAAGAGTTAAAAAGACCAGCACTGCAGGATCAGAAGACGTGGGAGCAAGATTAATAGGGCAATGTCACACCAAAGATTTAACCAACACTAAAGCCAACAAAGATAAGTGATCAGGCTGAAATAAATGAAAAACTTACATTTATACAGCACCTTTCACAACCTCCCCAAAACATGCTCCAGTCAATATTATAGTTTTGAATTGTTGTCACTGTTGCAAGGTAGGAAATGTAGCAGCCAATTTTCCCACAACAATCTCCCACAAACAGCAATGTGATAGTGACAAGATAACATGCTTTGTGAGATGTTCATTGAGGAATCAAATTGCCAGGATACTGGAGATAAATTCCCAGAATTGAAAGAGAGGAGACCACCACTTTACCTTTACAACATTTGTCACATGTCAGTCCCAGACACTGCTGCAGGTGTTTCTCAGGATAGTGTCCTCGGCCCAACCATCACCTGCTTCATAAGTGACCTTCCTTCCATCAGAAGGTCAGGAGTGCGGATGTTCGCTGATGATGGCACAAAGTTCAGCACCATTCACAATTCTTCAGATACTGAAGCAGTCTGTGTCCATATGCAGCTAGACCTGGACAATATTCAGACCTGGATTTATAAGTGGCAAGGAACATTACTGCCATACATGTACCAGACAATGACCATATCCAAGAAAATTCTAAGCATCTCCCCATGGCATTCAATGGCATTTCCATCGCTGAATTCCCTACCATCAACACCTGGGCGGGGGGGGGGGGGGTTACCATTGACCAAAAACTGAACTGGACTAGCCATATAAAAGCTGTGATTACAAGAGCAGGTCAGAGTTGAAACTGAGGTGAATAATTCATCACCTGACTCCCCAAAACCTGTCCACCATCTACAATGGCACAAATCAGAAATGTGATGGAATGCTCCCCACTTGCCTCGATGAGTTCAATTCCAAAAATGCTCAAGAAGCTTGACACTTCCCAGAACAAAGCAGCTCACATGATAGGCAGCTCCATGCAGCGGTAGTACATACACAAGATGCACTCATCAATAATGCTCCTTCAACAGCACCTTCCACACCCATGAACTTCACCACCTAGTAGGATGAAGGCAGCAGACACATGGAAATATCCACCACCTGAAAGTTATCTTTCAGGCGACACATCACCCTGATTTGGAACTATATTGTCACTCCTTCATTGTCACTGCATCAAAATCCTGCGACTCTCTTCCTAGTGTCACTGCAGCTATGCCTGTAGCAGATGAACTGCAAAGGTTTAAGAAGGCAACTCACTACCATCTTCTCAAAGGTAATTAAGAATGGGAAACAAATGCTGCCTTTTCCAGAGATACCCACATCGCATGAGAGAACAAAAAAAATGTTTTGGTCTATTATTGCCACTATCCAAGGTGTATAGCCACCTTTCATTGGAAACCATGTGGCCGTTCTGAACGGCTTGACTGGGCCCTGGTGCTCAAACGTTCTCGCTCTTTCTGTTGCTATCTTACACCTGTAATCTTCTAACTCAGTAGACCAATTCCATTCACTTCTTACAGACAATATCACTGCATTACAATTTGATTTTATCATTTGGAAAAAGCAGATTTTTCCAATTTTCTCCTCTCTTTCCTCGCTTTTGTTGATTCCAATTGTAGAGGTTCCAAATTCTCTCTCAAAACCTTATCAAAGTAGTCAGTCTTTGTGTGAACTTAGATAATTAAAATTGGCCTTCTGTCTCGTGAGATAATAGTTTTGTTTGCGTTTTGGTGGCAAACTTTGTGTTGAACATTGCCTGGTATCATTTAGGAGCCCCATTCTGGAATGGCGGTCTCTGCCACATTTGCTGCAGATGCAGACATACCCCTGTTGTGGATATAATGTCCACATCAAACTACTGCAGAGGAGTGCATGGTAGATGCAGGCCTTGTGTCCAACACATCCACCACATTGATGAAAAGAGTTAGCTTGCTTCCAGCTATTTGCGTCCTAGTTTGCTTCTCAATTTCACCCAACTTCGCTGGCAGCCAGTAATGTGAAAAGGAGAGCCTAATACTCTCTCTCTTCAGTACACAGTTTCTCAACTGGCAAGTCCCCTGCTCTGCCTCCTTCTAGCAACACATGGAAACTAGGTCCCTCATATCCTCAGGATAAAGGTTCTGAGGAACTAGGAGGTGGCTTTACCCCTATGTATCATTGTCTGCATGATGTATAATTACTAAATAAATTTGCTCTCTAGTTTTACTGTTATTATTGCAATCACATCAAGCACAATAGAGTTGTTGTACATGGGTAATAAAATCTTAATTAATGCTTTTTGTCACCTTCAGACTTCTTTTTCCAACGCTTTCCTCTTTAATCTCACAATCTGCACTGCAGAGAAACTCAAACTAATTTATTACTTTGTTACCCATGTCCTAAGGCCCAAGTACCTGCCACTCCTGCTCCCATAATAGTACATTATTCTCCCCTTTAATTTCAGGACTCTCATCTTAATATACAAATCCTTCTTTGGCTCAAATCCCAAGTCAGCTTTCATTATTTGATTCTGGTCCACTGTGCTTCCCCCAATCTGTTCATGTTCTCTTTGCCAACACTACTGGTTACCTTTAATTCCTGGCCATCGTTCCCTCACCCTTGACACCTATTCAGACAACTTAAGATTCACTTCATTAATGCAACCATCTATGTACAAGTTGTTGTAATGTCTGAATTAAACAGCATCCTGTCACAAATACTATACATCATAGGTTTCCTTCTCAGCAGATGAATAGCAATGGAAATATCTATTCTGATAAATGTATCCAAATGTAAATTTTACATAAAATGGCCTGTGGTCACAACATTCCATTGGAAGTGTTTCTGTAGGTGGTGCTATCAGCATAACGTTACATTACCATTTATAGGAGAATTCAGTTCACATTCTGTTTGAAACACAAAAGACTAAATTTAAACCAGAGATGCTATAAAAAGAGATATTAATAAATATATTCCAGCAAAGCGAGTCAGTACAGTAACTCATCCCTCCAATTAAAAAAAAATGGATTCAAGGTCATTGCAGGTGATGAAGGATTCCATTATGAAATAACTTGGAAAATAATTTGGATCTTTTTGACTAGAATTGCGAAGGTGAAGGAGTGAGTAGATAAGAGATTTTCAAGATTATAATAAGATATAGCTAGTTACTTACTGCAATATAACAACTGGTCAGAATTCAACAAACTATGATTTGGCCACAGGATTTGACTTTTTAGAACTGTCTTAACATTTTCTCTTTATTGGCTCTTTGTTTGATTTACAGGAAAGAACTTTCTCCAGTAATTGAATCTTTGGTTTTACAATCCATTCAATGAATTGGAGAAGCATCCCAACAATTTTTACTCAACAGATTTATTGTAATGAAGAATAATGCTACATTTCTTTTATTTTGGAGCTTTTTTACAGCTATACCCATTGGTTAAATTATATCTGTGATGCATCGGCTTTGGCCATTTAATTGAAGCAAATTTCTTTAAAAACATTACCATCTAATTGGTGGTGTAAACTTCATAAATACCCCCTCTGCATGAAATAGGCTGTAGGAATTTTTCATCTGTCTTGTGCATAAGTTTAACACCATGTTGCATTATGGAGACATGAAAGATACTGCACAGCTTATAACTGAATTACATATAGCAGTCAATAAAGCCAACAGCCAGGCTCAGTGTGACAATAGCACAAGAATGCAAGACATTCGAATAAATGTACCTCCAACTGAGCTATGGAAATATCCCTACAGCACGGTTATAAGCATATTAACATAAACATGTTTCCTTTAAAAAAAAATTAACTAACCAAGAGATTAATAGCCCTTTTCATTTGAACATCCATTTAAATTGTTCTTTGTCCTTTAGGACAGATATTTCTTTGAGGGAAATTGTGCAATCATTGTTCCTGAATTGGATGCCGGACTCTACCCTTGGAATAACAGTGAGAATGCTAGTAAGTCTTCAGGCAGGGATGAAAAGTCTGTTAAAATAGGCAGAACACAGTAAGAAGTCTCACACCACAAGGTTAAAGTCCAACAGGTTTATTTGGTAGCAAATACCATAAGCTTTCGGAGTGCTGCTCCTTCGTCAGATGGGAGTGGAAATGTGCTCTCAAACAGTGCTCAGGACGCAGACCAGCTGCGAAACTCTGCCAAGCAGACGAGACAAAGGAACTACACCATCTACATGCACACCAAGAACAGGAAACTTGAGAAACTCGGCATCACCACCAGCAGCAACCCGGATCACGAACCCAAAATAGGCAGACACAACAGATGAAATTTAATGCAGAGAACTGCAAAGTGATTCACCTTGGTAGGAAGCATGAGGAGGGACAATATAAGCTGAATGTTATAGTTTTGTAGAGGATGCAGGAAAGAAAGAAGTGTGTGTGTGTATGTGCATGTATTCACAAATCTTTGATGGCAAGACAAGTTGAAGAGGCTGTTAAAGAGGGATTTGAGAACCTTGGCTTTTAGAAGCATTTAGTATAGAAGCAAGAGTACTTCTTAACCAGTACCCTGGTTAAGTTCAAGATGAAGAATTGTGGTCAATTCTGGTTACCACACTTTGAGAAGGATGTCAAGGCCTTTGGAGAGAATACAGACGAGGTTTACTAGAATAGAACCAGGGATGAAAACTTCAGTAAAGTGGCAAGACGAGAGAAACTAAGGCTAATCCTCTGAGGGCAAATAAGTTTAGTTTTAAGTTTATTTATTAGTGTCACAAGTAGGCTTACATTAACACTGCAAAGAAGTTACTGTGAAAATCTTCTAGTCGCCACACTCCAGCGCCTGTTCGGATACACCGAGGGAGAATTTAATGTGGCCAATGCACCTCACCAGCACGTCTTTCAGATGGTGGGAGGGAACCAGAGTACCCAGAGGAAACCTGTGCAGACACAGGGAGAATGCACAGACAGTGACCCAAGCCGGGAATCAAACCCAGATTCCTGGTACTGTGAGGCAACCTTGCTAACCACTCTGCCACTGTGCCATTTAAGAGAAGATCGTGAGAGGTGTTCAACATTATTAATGGTTTTACGTAATGTGGTCCCGTTATTTAAGAAGGGTAGCAAGGATAACCCGGGTCATTATAGGCCGGTGAGCTTGACGTCCGTGGTAGGGAAGTTGTTGGAGAAGATTCTTAGAGATAGGATATATGCGCATTTAGAACTGAATAATCTCATTAGCGATAGACAGCATGGTTTTGTACGAGGGAGGTCATGCCTCACAAATTTGGTTGAGTTTTTTGAGGAGGTGACAAAAACGATTGACGAGGGAAGGGCCGTGGATGTCGTCTATATGGATTTTAGTAAAGCGTTTGACAAGGTCCCTCATGGCAGGCTGGTGCAAAAGGTTAAATCTCACGGGATAAAAGGTGGGCTAGCTAGATGGGTGGAGAACTGGCTTAGCCATAGAGGACAGAGGGTAGCAGTGGAGGGGTCTTTTTCCGGTTGGAGGTCTGTGACTAGTGATGTTCTACAGGGCTCTGTACTGGGACCTCTGCTGTTTGTGATATATATAAATGATTTGGAGGAAGATGTAGCTGGTGTGATCAGTAAGTTTGCGGACGACACGAAGATTGGAGTTGCGGATAGTGATGAACATTGTCAGAGAATACAGCAGGATAAAGATAGGCTGGAACATTGGGCAGAGAAATGGTAGATGAAATTTAATCCAGATAAATGCGAAGTGATGCATTTCGGTAGATCTAATGTAAGGGGGAGCTATACAATAAATGGCAGAACCATCAGGAGTATAGACACACAGAGGGACCTGGGTGTACAAGTCCACAGATCCTTAAAGGTGGCAGCACAGGTGGAGAGGGTGGTGAAGAAGGTATATGGCATGCTTGCCTTTATTGGACGGGGCATAGAATATAAAAGTTGGCATAAGATGTTGCGGCTATATAGAAAGATGGTTAGGCCACATTTGGAATACTGCATCCAGTTCTGGTCGCCACACTACCAGAAGGACGTGGAGGCTTTGGAGACAGTACAGAGAAGCTTTACCAGGATGTTGCCTGGTATGGAGGGTCTTAGCTATGAGGAGAGATTGGGTAAACTGGGGTTGTTCTCCCTGGAAAGACGGAGGATGAGGGGTGACCTAATAGAGGTGTATAAAATTATGAAGGGCATAGATAGAGTAAACAGTGGGAAGCTTTTTCCCAGGTCGGAGGTGACGAACACAAGGGGTCACGGGTTCAAGGTGAGGGGGGCAAGGTTCAACACACATGTCGGGGGACGTATTTTACACAGAGGGTGGTGGGGGCCTGGAATGCACTGCCAAGCAAGGTGATTGAGGCGGACATGCTGGGATCGTTTAAGACTTATCTAGATAACCACATGAACAGATTGGGAATAGAGGGATACAAAAGAAGGGTCTAGTGGGCAGCGCAGGCTTGGAGGGCCGAAGGGCCTGTTCCTGTGCTGTATTGTTCTTTGTTTTGATGGAGTAAATAAAGAGAAGCTGTTTCCAGAGACAGAATAGTTAGCAACCGGAGGACATATATTTAAGTGACTGCAAGAACCACCAGAGGTGACATGAGGTGATTTTTCTTCATATAGTGAGTTGCATGCTTTGCCTAAAATTGTAGTGAAAGCAAATTCCATATTTTTCAAAAAGAAAGTAGATAAACACCTGAAAAGGACAAATTTTCAAGTTATCGGAAAAGAGCATAGGAATGGAAGGAATTGGATAACTCCAAGAACTGACACAGACAGGATGAACTGAATGGTGTTCTATCATTTTCCACTATTCTACGATCAACACTAACACTGTGACAAATCTGCATTCCAATGCTAACCATTTGCTGCATGAAAAGATCTCATATCGCTTTTACTTCTCTTTTCAATTACTTTGAATCTGTGTCCTCTTGTTCTCAATTCTTTCACGGGAGGGAACAGTTTCTCTGTTTTGACCCCTCACGATTTTTAATACCTCTATTAAATCTCCTCTCCAAACAAAACAGTCCTAACTTCTCCAGTCTAGCTTCATAATTGAAGTTCCTCGTCTTGGAACTATTCTCATGAACCTTTTTTGTATTCTCTCCAATGCTTTCATATCCTTCCTAAGGTGTCGTTTACAGAGTTGGATGCAATACTCCAGATGAGGCCAAACCCGTGTCTTATACACAAGATCAACAGAACCTCCTTGCTTTTATGTCCTATGCCCCAATGAATAAGACCTAGGGTAATGTATGCTTTATTAGCTGCTCTCTCAACCTGTCCTTTCACTTTCAATGACTCATGTACATAGACACCCTGGTGCCTCTACTTCTGTACCCCTTTAGAATTATACCATTTTATATTGTCTTTACATGTTTCATTTTCCTACCAAAATGAATCACTTTACATTTCTTCACATTTAGCTTCATCTGTCACCTTTCCACCATTCCACCAATTTGTCTATGTCCATTTGAAGTTCTACACCAGGGATCAACAACCTTTTCAAACCAAAGAGCTAAACTATACCAAAATTCAAAACATTCAGGAACATTCAGAAAATTCAGGAAGGCTAATGGAATATTGGCTTTTATTTCAAGGGGAGTATAAAAGTAGGGAAGTCTTGCTGCAATTGTACAAGGTACTGGTGAGACCACATCTAGAGTACTGAGAGTAGATTTGGTCCCCTTATTTAAGAAAAGATATTTCATTGGAGGAAGTTCAGAGAAGGTTCACTGGGATGATCCCCGATATTGAGGGATTGTCTTATAAGGAAAGGTTATAAAGAGGTTGGGACTCTACTCATTGGAATTTAGAAGAATGAGAGGTAATCTAATTAAAACATATAGGATCCTTAAGGGGTAAATGCTGAAAGGATGTTTCCCCTCATAGGAGTGATGTGGAGTTGCTGGCGTTGGACTGGGGTAGGCACAGTAAGTAGTCTCACAACACCAGGTTAAAGTTCAACAGGTTCATTTAGTAGCACTTTGGTGCTACCAAATAAACCTGTTGGACCTCAACCTGGTGTTGTGAGACGACTTACTGTCCCTCATAGGAGAGTCTAAGACCAGAGGGCATAGTCTCATAATAAAGGGATGCCAATTTAAGACTGAGATGACGGGGAATTTCTTCTCTCAGAGGGTTTAAAGTCTTTGGAACTCTTTGCCACAGAGAGCTGTGGGGGCAGAGTCCTTGTGTATATTTAAGGCCCAGTTAGATAGGTTCTTGATCAATGAGGGAATCAAGGGTTATGGGGAAAGATAGGGAAGTGGACATGAGGAATGTTGGATTAGCCATGATCCTATTGAATAGCAGAGCAGGCTCGAGGGGCTGAACTGTCTATTCCTGTTCCTGTATCTTATGGTCTTAGCTGGTCAAGAAAGAGCCAGTATAAGAATGCCCATTTGCACAAATTAAAATATACAATTTAATATTATTGACATGATGATTAATAATAACATGAATGAAACATTGTGCTCTCAGATTTTATTTAATGGGACTTCTGCGGCTGTATCTTTTTGCACGTCTTCAAAGTTTACATCATAACTGGTCAAATTCAGCTTCATGCATGGATTCAGGCTGTCTTCTGTCAATCTCGAGAGCAAACTACCTTTAAGGTGATTCACAAAGGTGGAGCTCAACATAATGCAAGACCAAGCTGGCATTCTGCATATTGTTGTATGTGAAGGAAGTTCTTTCCCAGTTTGCAGAATCACATTATGATTGTGCTCCAATTTCTTCATGTCAGCCCATTTGTGCAGTTTTACCAATTCTTCATGTTCTTAAGTAAGGCATTCTAAATCAGAGTTCAGAGTTGCAATTTTTTCTATCCAGATATCTGTCTCCTTGAAATCTGATAATTCCATTCCCAAATCGCTGACTGAGATGACTGGAATGATTATCAAATCCATTCATCAATGGACAACTTAATCTGGACAAATCATTAACTTAACCAGAGCATTGTGTTTGTGAAAGTCAACAAAACAAGACTTGAACCCATCAGAAGCTCAGATACAAACTTGGAAAGCTGCTGCAAATCATGGCTGTCATTTGGATTCTCACTCTGATATGAATCAGGAAACATTCGTAATCTTTCAAAATGTGCCAGTCTGCCTGTCTCGATATCTTTGATGAAGACAGTCAATTTTGACTCAAATCTAAACATTGCCTGCTGCAGAGTCAAGACTGCATTTCCTTATCCTTGTGGCTTAAGTTTCAACTCATTCAAATAACTGGTAATGTTGACAAGATAGTAAAACTTGAGCAACTAGTCAGTCTGAAAGCTTGGCATGTTTAATATCCTTCAAATCCAAAAATGACTTAATTTTGTTAACGCAGATGGCAAAATGAGACAAAACTTTGCCATGAGATAACCAGTGAACATTGTTGTGCATTAGTAGATTCGGATCAAAGAATAAGGATTCACCTGTATTTGTCGACCATGCTAGATGCAGCATGCTAGGTGCACAGTCCATGTACACAGGCACAAGATTATCCAACTGTATTGGTTTCCCATTTACATAGTTCATCACAGTTTTAAGGATGTCTTTGCCACTTGTTCGATTATTTATTGGTAATATCGCAATCATGTCTTTGCGTACAACATTTCCATAAATATATTGCACCAGAATACGCAACTGATTAATGTCACGTAAGTCAGTTGTCTTCACCAAAACAAATGAAAAATAAGTAGCCGAACTCAGCTTTTGCATTTTTAAAATTTGATTTATTATTGTCACATGTATTGGTATACAGCGAAAAGTATTGTTTGTTGCGTGCTATACAGACAAAGCATATCGTTCATAGAGAAGGAAAGGAAAGGGTACAGAATGTAGTGTTACAGTCATAGCTAGGGTGTAGAGAAAGATCAACTCAATGCAAGGTAAGTCCAATGGCAGCAGGGAAGGAGCTGTTCTTGAGTCGGTTGGTGCGTGACCTCAGCCTTTTGTATCTTTTGCTGACGGAAGGTGAAAGAGAGAATGTCCGGGGTGCGTGGGGTCCTTAATTATGCTGGCTGCTTTTCCGAGGCAGCAGGAAGTGTGCACAGAGTCAATGGATGGGAGGCTGGTTTGTGTGATGGACTGAGCTACGTTCATGACCCTTTGTAGTTTCTTGTGGTCTTGGACAGAGCAGGAGCCATACCAAGCTGTGATAACGCCAGAAAGAATGTTTTCTATGGTGCATCTGTAAAAGTTGGTGAGAGTCGTAGTGGACATGCCAGAAAGCATTTGTTCTGTATCGATTTAATGGTCATTTCCACAGCTGTCTCATGAACTGTTTTAGTCTTGAATTTTCTGTAAGATTTTGTCCTTGTTGTGAAACTCATCAAATAGTTCATGACAGATTTTTCCAGGCATCACGTCACATAATCCCAGTCAATGAAAGGCTTCTCTTCTTGAATCATGGTGTATGAGCCCACAAAACTTGGAGTTTAAGCTCCTGCCTTTTTTTGATCATGTCAGCAGGCTATTTTCTCCAATGTTCAGTTTTCACTGCAGCTACTTGCAGGCATTTTTCACGCATCACCCTCGGGGCATTTTGTAGCAAATGCTGCTTGTTTTGCCATGAAATTATGTTCTAAATTTGATTTTTTTGTTTGAGGAAACAGTATGGAGATTCAGATCCATTCACAAATACAGACAAGATTGCCCATTCCTTTTGAAAATTTCAGTATTTATCATCTCTCTTTCACTTTGCCATTTTTACTATCAAGGAGGGGGGAAGTCTGGGAGTTGAAAAGGACTGTGAGGGGCAAGAGGTACGCAACTTGAAAAAGACCACGAAGGGTGCATGGTGGCACAATGGTTAGCATTGTTGTCTCACAGCACCAGGGATCCAGATTCGATTCTGGCCTTGGGTGACTATTATGTGGAGTTTGCATGTAAATGCGTGGGGTTATGGGAATAGAGTGGAGCAGGGGAGGCCTGGGTAAGATGCTCTTTCAGAGAGTGGGTGCAGACTTGATGGGCTGAATGGCCACCTTCTGCAGTGTAGGAATTCTATGGTCCTATGGCAGAGGGGGTGTGGTGGAGGGTGGGGAAGTGGTCTGCAATTTGAAAAAGACCATGGGGTCAGGGTGGGGAAAATGTCTAATGGTTGAAAAGACTGAGGAGGAGAGGTCAATAGCTGAAAAAGACTGAGGGAGAAGAGGTCTGCAACTTGAAAAAGGCCACAAGGGGGGAGAGGTTCGTAACTTGAAAAAGACCGAGAGGAGCGAAAAGGTCCAAGACCCCAAGGAAGTTCACTAAAAAACCTTCCCCCCACCTCCATCAACCACTACTCTTTCTTATCATTCAGCCTATTCCGCATCTGTTTTGCTACTGTCTCTTTTATTCCATGAACTATAACTAGCTAACAAATCCGTTGTGTGGTACTGTATCAAATGTCTTTTGGAAGTCTATGTACAGCACATCAACAGCACTGCCCTGATCAACCCTCGCTCTTACCACTTCATAAACTCCAGCAAGTTAGCTAAACACGATTTTACCTAACAAAATCCATGCTGCCTTTCCTTAATTAACCCACATTCACCCAAATGACTGTTAATTTGTTTCTAGAAGTTTCCCCACCACTAAAGTTAAACTGACTGGCCTGTAGTTGCTGAGCATGTCTTCACATTATATTTTGTCAAGGGAATAATACAACCGGTTGTGATTTCTCCTCATCTCAGTCCTAAACGATTGGCCCCTTATCCTGATAAATGTTCCCCATGTTTTAGATTCCCCAACAAGAAGAAACAATTTCTCAGAGCCAACCCTATGAAACTCTTTTAGAATCTTGTATGTTTCAATGAGATTGTCATTCATTCTTCTGGGGCGGCACGGTAGCACAGTGGTTAGCACTGCTGCTTCACAGCTCCAGGGTCCCGGGTTCGATTCCCGGCTCGGGTCACTGTCTGTGTGGAGTTTGCACATTCTCCTCGTGTCTGCGTGGGTTTCCTCCGGGTGCTCCGGTTTCCTCCCACAGTCCAAAGATGTGCGGGTTAGGTTGATTGGCCAGGTTAAAAATTGTCCCTTAGAGTCCTGGGTTGCGTAGGTTAGAGGGATTAGCGGGTAAAATGTGTGGGGGTAGGGCCTGGATGGGATTGTGGTCGGTGCAGACTCGATGGGCCGAATGGCCTCCTTCTGCACTGTAGGGTTTCTATGTTTCTAAACTCCAAAGAAAATAGACCCAATTTGCTCATTCTCTCATCAGAGGACAACCCCTTCATCCCAGGGACCAATCCAGTGAACTGTTGCTGTGCTGCCTCGAATTCAAATACATCTTTAAATGTGGAGACCAAAACTGCAAATAGTACTCCCGATGTGGTCTTGCCAAAACCGTGTACAACTCTGGCAAGACTTCTTTATTCCTGTACTCCAATTCCTTTATATTAATTTTCCAATTCCAATTTGCTTCCTGCATCTCGTGGTGCACTAAGGCATACTTGTGTCTGTTGACAGGATGTTTGATGGGTGCCTGAAGTCACCATGTCAGGAATGATGTTCAGGGCTAGAAGGTGCAGTCTAGCCACGAGAACCCCATCCTGGGGGAGAGTACCGATGTCAACCCCTTGTCCCCAGCCCAAGCCAAGCCAAACCCCAGGACCCCTGGGGACCCTCCCTTTGCAGCCTGGCAACGGCAGAGGGGCACATAGGCATTGCACTTACTTCCTTGACCCCCTTCAAGGTCTAACGCGACAGGTCCATGATGCTCATGAGCAGCACCAAAGCCTGCCCGGTGCAGATCCCACTGTGGAGGTGGGTGAATGGTGGGAGGGCTTTGTATCTGACTTCAAGCCTGTTTATTACATTAAAATGAGCTGTTTTGAATGATCAACAGGTTTCCACCTGGTCTGGGTGGGAAACTGATTGGGGCCAGTGGATGGGTTGGGTGAATGGCAATGCGATTGACAGTAAGAAGTCTCACAACGCCAGGTTAAAGTCCAACAGCTTTATTTGGTATCACGAGCTTTTGGAGCGCTGCTCCTTCATCAGGTGATTCAATCACCTGAGAGCGGTGAGACTTCTTATTGTGTCCATCTCAATCCAACACTGCCATCTCCACATAATGGGTTGGATGCATGTCAGGAATCCCATTTTAGTCCTGGCGCCCCATTCAGTGGGACATTGGTATTCCCGCCAGCAGCAAATGGGGCCATGAATCCACCTCCCCCCCCCTCCTCCCCCATGTCTACAAATAAACATTCAGATATGTTGACAATGTAGTCAAGCTGCTGATTAATATGGGTGCTGAAGCAGCAATTATTTCAGGACTCTAGACAAGATGTATTGCAATTATTTACTTAACCTTTCTTCTCTAGATTTGAACACTGTGCATGGTGAGTCATATTAGATCCTTCTGCAACCTCAGGGGCCTTCAGCAACCACATGGCTCACAGCTGTCTAGAATGAACCACATGGTTTAGATCAATCTCAGCTGAACTCAATAGCTCTTTAAAATCACTGATACAGCAAATGTTGCATCAATGATTCCAATGAAACAAACTAAATGCAAATTGCCATCATTTAATTTTGTTTCAGCACTGAAAATACACTCAATCACAATGTGATCAAAAGACAATTTTTCAAGGATAGACTTGCAGACCACGAAGGTACAAACAATAAGAGCTTTATTAGAAAGGTGTTTACTTCATAAGCTGCGAGGTTAGACCACGCCAATGGCCGATGATGTCATCAATACATCACGTCATCGGACTCTTAAAGTGACCTTGTTCCAACTAGAAACAAACACGAATACACATGTTCTGAGTGTAAACTAATTAACTTGTTGTATATTACCGAATACAAATGCTAGTTTCCGCTCAAAACCAAATTTTCTTCTGACTATGATGCAGTATGCATCATTGTGCTTTGTTCAATGGAAACAATATAGGTTTGCTTTTCAATAAGAGCCAAAATAAACATATGGATTTTTCATCTATTTTAGTCATGCAATTGACCATTATTTTGACATTAGATCCTGTTCTTTGTACTTCACTTCATACAGATGTATTTTTGCTTTTTATTGTTAGTAGGGCTGAGAGAAAGATGAGCTTTTTCTTACTAAATAGTCCAGATTTAAGTAACAGATGAACAATATGCATTTATACAGCATCTTCAATGTAGTAAAACATCTTGTGCGGGTTAGGTGGATTGGTCATGCTAAAGTTGAAGTTTATTTATTAGTCACAAGTAAAGCTTACATTAACACTGCAATGAAGTTACTGTGAAATTCCCCTAGTCGCCACACCCCGGCACCTGTTCAAGTCAATGCACCTAACCAGCACGTCTTTCAGACTGGAGCACCCGGAGGAAACCCACGCAGACATGGGGAGAACATGCGAACTCCACACAGTGACCCAAGCCTGGAATTGAACCCAGGTCCCTGGCGCTGTGAAGCACAGTGCTAACTGTGCCACCCATACTAAATTGTCCATTAGTGTCAGGGGGATTAGCAGTGTAAATATGAGGCTACAGGGACCATTGTCAGTGTGGGTTCGATGGGCTGAATGGCCTCCTTCTGCACTGTAGGGATTCTATTCTATAATCTCAAGGCACTTCACAGGAGCATAATCAGACAAAATATTGACACTGAGCCAGAGAAGGAGACATTAGGGCAGATGACCAAAAGCATTGGTGAGTTGGAGGCTTTAAGGAGCCTGTTAAGAGAGGATAGATGAATGGCTTTACTGAGGGAATTCCAGAGCTTAGGCATTGGAATAATAGTGAGGTGAAATGAATCAAGAATGCCCATGAGGATATAATTGGAGACAAAGAATTCTCAAAGGGCTATGGCCTGGAGGGGGAAAATAGAGCTAAGGAGGAGTGAGATTTGAAAACAAGGATTAGAATTTTAAATTTGTGGAAGGCAATGTCTGTCAATAAGCACAGATGGATGATAGGTGAGCAGAGTTTGGCACGAGTCAGCATATGGGCAACAGACTTTTGGATGAGCTCAAGTTTATGGAGGGTGGAAGAGGGGAAGTCTGCGAGTTTGGAGATAGCAAATGCATGGTGTGGGTTTCAGCAACAGATGGGCCAAAACTGTGGTGGGGATGGATGATATTACAAGGTAGGAAGGAGGTAGTCTCAGATAGGGTACAGGGTTGGAAGCTCAGTTTAGGGTCAGTAGGATGGTGAGGTTGCAAACAGCTTGGTTCTGCCTCAGTCAGTGACGGGAATAGGGGTTAGAATTGATGACGAGGGAACAGATTCTTTTTGTTCTATGATGGCAGAATATGCGATAGCATCATATGACCACAGTCTGAAAACAGATGGATGAGGGGGTGAATTCCTTTGAAAATGACATACCTTTTTCAACAAAGTACTCGATTTTACAAAGAAAGCTTGTAGATGCAACTTAAGTTCAGTAGAATTCATTTAAATGCCATACTGCTGCTGTACTCATAGCAAAGGAAAAAAAATCAGTTATAAAGTACGTAAAAATAAAATGTTCCCCTTGTTGTGCAGCAACTCCTTGCAAAGATCTCATATTTCCATGTGAACGTCTCCTGGTGAGGACTAATTTAATGCGGCATAGGATTATAGCAATGCAGTCTTGGCTGTATTTTATCAGGTCTATGTAGACTTATTGAAAAGAGCCTTTACAAGTCCTGTTTTGACACTGTTTTTAGTAATTATTTTCAGTTGCATAGTAATATATTGTTTTGTTTTTAATTTCTGGCAGAGAGAATACTTCTTTCTAGCTTTTTTGCTGATCTTATGGGAACAGTTGCACACACAAGCAGCAAAAGTGCCCCGTTTCACAGTTCAGCCAGCAGTGCTCAGGGATTTATGTTATGGCAACAAATAAACACTCTCAGACTGTGGACCAACAAAGCCAAGTAAGAAACGAAACTTTTAAAAGAAAATTATCTGGCACAAAAAGAGTAGTGGCTGTGTATGCTACTGTATGGTTCAAATGCAGACTTTCAGAGGGTGGTGAGAAGTGGGTGGCGCACCTACAATGTATGCCTAAAGACCCAGGCGTCCTGCAAATTGAGCTTAGGGTCTTTGTTCACCTAACATCAGCGAGCTTCAAATTTGTGGGAGGTATACCGGCATACCTGTGGGGTCTTTGGAAAATTTGGTCAGCTTGGTCGAGTGAGGGGGTGAGCATGGATTGAAGGTAAGTAAGAGGAGGGCTAACGCAGACCTCCAGCTGGAGTTGGCATTCATGCTCTTCCTGGCTCCACATTTAAGTAAGACTGTTTGCTATCTTTGAAGTCACAGCCAGATTTGACAGCAGAGTCTAAAACAGTTATCAGCATATTCAACGGGCCCTTATTAGTCTTAGAGGATGTCTTTGGCCTCAGTACTCAAGTCATTGGTTGGCAATTTGGCAGCCAGCAATTTTCACTGGGATTTTCCCAGAAATTGGTGGCCCAACCCCTATTTTTCACCCAAAGATTGGGTGTGAAGAGGACCCATTGCTGTTTCGTAAGTCATTTTCTGTAAGGGATGAACAACCTGTACAATAAATATATTTTTATCAGATATGGTGTGATGAAGCTTTTTTAAAAATAAAAGTGCAATGTTCTTGGAAAGATCTTCGAAGAAGAGTCATTAGATGCTGTCAAAAAGAAATTGGATATTGACTTGAAAAGAGAAATTTGCAGAGATGGTAAAAGAGCAGGAATCAGACAAATTGGACTGCTCTTTGAAAGGGGGCGTGTGTGTGTGGGGGGG
This sequence comes from Mustelus asterias, assembly GCF_964213995.1. Lineage (NCBI taxonomy): Eukaryota > Metazoa > Chordata > Chondrichthyes > Carcharhiniformes > Triakidae > Mustelus > Mustelus asterias. Next base: position 104,170,230 of record NC_135806.1, read on the forward strand.
GGGGGGGAGCAGCAGTTACAGACACAGTGGGTTGAATGGCTTGTTTCTGTGTCAAGTGATTCTATAACAATTCTTTAATGTCACAAAAACAGTTCTCATGTTGTCTTACGGATTCTTTTTCAAAAGTTGGCGAGCCACAAGGTTAATTACCGGTCCCAGCTGGTATGGCAGTCGGGGCACTACAAGAAAATACCAGGATTGCTCTTGTGTGACTTCTGTATTGACACTTAGGCAAACCACACAAATGAAAGCCAGGAACTGTCTGGTGCCAGTGGCTATCCATTCCAGAAATTCTCCAGGAGAAGAGGAATGAGGACAAAATGTATGAGACAACAAAAAAGTACATTTTTAGATGTATGAAAGTGAGACTTGTTGTCTTGTGTGGATGAATTAAGGCATCTTTTGGAATTTAGTATCGGCATAGGGTATATATTCCTGCTAAACTGAAAAGTACTGAATTTTAAACTGAATCTAAACTGAAAAGGGCGGCACGGTAGCACAGTGGTTAGCACTGCTGCTTCACAGCTCCAGGGACCTGGGTTCGATTCCTGGCTTGGGTCACTGTCTGTGTGGAGTTTGCACATTCTCCTCGTGTCTGCGTGGGTTTCCTCCGGGTGCTCCGGTTTCCTCCCACAGTCCAAAGATGTGCGGGTTAGGTTGATTGGCCATGCTAAAATTGCCCTTAGTGTCCTGGGATGTGTAGGTTAGAGGGATTAGTGGGTAAATATGTAGGGAGATCGGGGTAGGGCCTGGGTGGGATTGTGGTCGGTGCAGACTCGATGGGCCGAATGGCCTCTTTCTGTGCTGTAGGGTTTCTAAGATGCAAGATTACATTCTCCACCTTCCTTTACAGAGCTGGTGCTGGCATAATGGTTGAATAGCCTCCTTCTGTGCTATAACCATACCATGGTATTTCACTATTAACTTAAACTGCCCACTAATAAGGGATCATACAAATTTATAACCTTAAATAAACAGCTTTGTTGCTTAAATGAATATTCAAGTTAATGGGGGAAAAAAATCTCAACAATTGTTCCTTCAACAGTTACTCCAATCCTTCATTTTGTTTGTGAAGGTGCCAGTCTGCATCTTGCTTTCATGTTTTTGCTTTCAGACAGAGCTGTTCATTATTCTGCCATTAACACCTGCTCTGGACCAATGTTTTGTTTCCTCATTGCAACAATTACCACTCCATTTGCCTTTTGTTCCATGGCATCTTTGTTATTTAATCTCTCCCACTGTCCTATCCTAGGCCTTTCCTTTTGTTCCACCCCCCCACAATAGTATAAAACTCATCACATTTCTACCTCCCTTCAGTTACATATTCGATCCAAAGCATTAATCATGTTTTTCTCTCCACTGATGCTGCCAGACCAGCTGTATTTTTCCAGCACTTTCTGATTTTATTTCAGATTTCTAGCACCTGCAATATTTTGACTTTATTTCTTTGAATATTGCTTTGGGAAACTTTAAATGCAGAGGGTTCAATGTAATGCCTCATCTGCAAGATTGCATCTCCAAAAGTGCAACACTCTTTCATTATATTGAAGTGTCAGCCTAAATTACAAGCTCAAGTCTTTGAAAAGAAGCCTGATTTCTTGACCTTCTAACTCAGAAGTGTGAAGACTACCACAGAGCCAAGGCTGACACCTAATTAGTTGATTCATTGTTATGTTTTGTCTCTCTGGAGATCTTATATTTTGGGGTCTCCCTTCGTACCAGAGAGCTGCTCAATTTATGTCAGCTATGGAAGTGTCAATGAGCATCTTGGAAAGAAAATTCCTACAATGTCTTTTGAGCCAACAAGTTCAGCGCTGGCTGAATGCACCTCATTGCTTATTATTCATTACTCTTAAATCTTTCCACTGCTATATTTATGGGTCTCCAAGCTGCAATGACCGAATTCTTCAGCATGAATTTGGCACTATGCCAATGGGTAACCCTAAAATGTTAGTGAACAAAATGGCACAAAGCACTAATGAAGTACATCATAAATTTATAGCTCACAAATTACTGTGTACAATTTTGTTCTCCTTCACCACCCACCCTCCATTTTTACCATTAATCAATGTCTATTACAAAAGAACAGGGATTGCATGTAAATTACCAGCGAAGAGTACAGAAATAATCAAACAAAAGAACCTGTGTTTACACGTCACCTCCCAAGGCCTCAAGGCATCTTAAAACACTTCAAATCTAATTAAGCACTTCTGAAGTGCAGTCACTGTTATAACGGAGGGAAACATTATGCCAATTTGCACACAAGGTTCCACAAATGGCAATGAGATAAATCATCACATATTCTGTCAGATGAGCGATAAATAAAATTAAATCACAAACAAATGTTAACTCAGCTTATCTCTCCACAGTTCCTGCCTGACTTGTTGAGTATTTGTAGCATTTTCTGTTTTTATTTCAGATTCCCAGCATCTCCAGTATTTTTGCTTTTGCACTATAAGGAGCGCTCTCATCTGAGTTAAAATGTTATGGGTTCAAGTCCCACTCCAGAGACTTGAGTAATCAAATCTGGAACTCTAAGCTGGCATTTCAATGCAGTTCTGGGGGAGTGCAACATTACTGGGAGTGCTCGCTTTCAGATAAGACATTAAACCAAGTCTACAGCTACCATTTCAGGTGGGTGCAAAAGTTGATATGATCCCCATGGAGTCAGATAACCATTAAAAAGAAAAGCAAACTTCAGTTAATAGCTAAAAGAATGATTTGATTTTGATTTGATTTATTATTGTCATATGTATTAACACAGTGAAAAGTATTGTTTCTTGCGCACTATACAGACAAACCGTTCATAAAGAAGGAAATGAGAGAGTGCAAAATGTAGTGTTACAGTCATAACCAAGGTGTAGAGAAAGATCAACTTAATGACACAACATGATTGCATGTTTTAAGACATTTACTGTAACAAACTAAAGCACTATTAACTAAACATATTTTTATAGGCAACTTATACACAAAACTACAGAAAAGAACTTTTAACACAACCACTATTAGGTAAACATTACATTATTCTTTAAGTAGACATTCAATTCTCCCAGAATCAGTCCAAAATGATTTTTAGCTCCTGGGGTTTTATTTCCTTATCTTTTTATTTCCCAGTCTGGAAACCTTTAACTCCAGAACTGTTTTTCATGGTGTGAATCTTCCTGGAGACTTCTTCCTCTAGCTAAAGCTTGGCAAATCTTCCAGCCTTATCTTAACCCTCCCAAATTTGGTCTTTCCAATCCGAACCCGAACTCCCACTGTCATTCCTGCACAGTGAACCACAGCTGCTCTCTCTCCTGCACACTCTGAGAATTAACCTGCGAGTTTTCAAGGATATCTTAGGAACCCTTGCCATTTGAAAGTTCTATGGCAATGTGCATCACATGGGTTTTGTAGCCAGGCAGAGGTTTTAATTAGCTATACATAAGAGCCCAACTCTCCTTCATCTTGGAACTAAATGAACAGTTTAAAGACAACTGTTTATAACCCAACATTCTCAACACTTTTCTGAGACTATTGAGACGCCTGTCTTTGATTTGGTTTGATTTATTATTGTCATATGTATTGGTATACAGTGAAAAGTATTGTTTCTTGTTCACTATACAGACAAAGCATACCATTCCTGGAGTTCATAAAGGAGAAGGAAAGGAGAGGATGCAGAATGTAGTGTTACAGCTAAGATGTAGAGAAAGATCAACTTAATATAAGGTAGGTACATTCAAAAGCCTGATGGCAACAGGGAAGAAGCTGCTCTAGTGTCGGTTGGTACGTGATCTTTGATTCTTTTTCCCGATCGAAGAAGGTAGAAGAGAGTATATCCAGGGTGGGTGAGGTCCTTGATTATGTTGGCTGCTTTCCCGAGGCAGTGGGAAGTGTAGACAGAGTCAACCCTTTGTAGTCAGAGCAGGAGCCATACCAAACTGCGATGCATCCGGAAAGGATGCTTTCTATGGTGCATCTGTAAAAATTGGTGAGAGTTGTACCGAACATGCCAAATCTCCTTCGCCTCCTGAGAAAGTAGAGGTGTTAGTGGGCTTTCTTAACAAGTGTCAGTGTGCAGGGACCAAGACAGGTTATTGGTGATCTGGACATCGAGAAACTTGAAGCTCTTGACCATTTCCACTCCATCCCCATTGATGTAGACAGGGGTGTGTCTTCCATTACGTTTCCTGAAGTTGATGACTATCTCCTTTATTTTACTGACATTGAAGGAGAGATTATTGTCATCACACCAGTTCGCCAGATTCTCTATCTCTTTCCTGTACTCCTTGTCATCATTGTTTGAGATCTGACCCACTACAGTTGTGTCATCAACAAACTTGAAATTTGAGTTGGAGTGGAATTTTGTCACACAGTCATAAGTATATAAGGAGTATCGTAAGGGGCTGAGGACACAGCCTTGCAGGGCACCGGTGATGGGGATAATCGTGGAGGTGCCGTTGCCTATCCTTATTGATTGCAGTCTGTGGGATAGGAAGTCTAGGATCCAGTGGCAGAGGGAGGAGCTGAGCCCTAGGTCATGGATTCTGGAGATGAGTTTTGAAGGAAAATGATGTTGAAGGCTGAGTTGCAGTCAATGAATAGGAGTCTGACATAAGTGTCCATGGTTGTCTCACAGAGTGGGATTTTCTGATTCTGCAAACCACTAGAATCACCTGGTCCCGCCAAAAGTCAATGGCCTTTTGAGTCACTGGATCTCTCCCGGTAGGCCCCATAGAGATAGGGCCAGAAAACCCCGGCTGCAGGCTGTTGCTATTTTACACATGAAAACATCTTGCACAATAAAACAAAGTGGACACCTTTAATTTCTAATAATCAAACCATGCAGGTTTGCTGTCAGACTGTTGAACAGGTCATATGATACCCTTCACTTCACTTTTAAGACACAATTCCAAAACACAATAATGTTATAAACCTCATAACTGTAACAAGATCCCATGGCATGATTTAAAGAAGAACATTTATCACTCAGCCAACTTTACTACAATAAATTAGCTGATTATACATTATCTGGACCTTGATGTGAGCATATTAGTTATTTCTGCACTTACTACAAAATGCTATCAGTCTTTTACACTTAGTAATGAAGGCCTTGTTTGACACCACTACCGTCAACATTTGTGATATGGATTTTTAAAAATTGTCATTAGCCATTAGAATGTGACTAATGACACATGAACGGCATACCATCATAACCTGACAGGTTTCAGGTGCTGGAGTAGGGCTTCTATGTGAACCTTTAAGGCTCCTTTAAAGTAAAGTTTGTGCCTAGAGTACCTCTTTGGTGCACCAATAGAATCCCCCTACCTTTACCTACAGTATTCAAATTGCATTTTTCCACCACCAATAGCCCCCCTGCAGGATGCCTATAGAAAGTGTAAAGGTCATCAGAAGCAGTACCTTATTGAGGTGCTGTACCTAGACCATTCCTGGACAGTGTGGGAGCAATATCAGCACTGATCAACTCCAATCCTCTATAGATCAGTAGTGCAATGCATACCACAGAAAAATACAAAATTGATGCATAATGATGACTAACGTACGGTCCTTTCACCACTGGAATGTAGATTTGAATCCAGCACAGACTGGTGGGATGAAAATTTTCTAACACCTGCATACTATATTTAAATTCACTTCCCCAGAGATCAGTAGAGGCTGGGTCTTTGAATTCATTCAAAGCAGTACCAGACAGATTTTTGATAGGAGAGTCAAGGGTGAGGAGACAGGAAAGTGGAAATGAGAACAAAACCAGCTCAGCCATGATCTTACTGACTGGTGTTGCAGGCTCATAGGGCCAAAAGGCCTACTCCTGTTCTCAAGTCCTATGTTCCTATAAATGAGTTTGAGCAAGCTCAATCTAGGGGACAGGTAAGTACAAGTCACTAACACAAAAGCTCCGGTAATTTGTAATTAACAGAATTAAATTAGTAATCTTAATTAACTAGTTGACAAAGATGGATGATTTTGGCAATTAAAATATCAGACCCAAGTAATATAAAGAGAAAAAAATGGTCAAAATCTATGGATTAAAATGACAGAAAGCACTGATAGAAATCCTAAAATCCTATAATAGGAAACAATGCCAATACAAATCCTAACCATCAGGTAATATGGAGCAAATGACCGAAAAGCAGTAAGAGTGACTACTTATTTACAGTAAGAGTGACTACTTATCTGCCTGTATCTAGCATTTCTGAAGTGAGACTGAAGGACTTTTGTCTGGACAGATCTGAAATGAATTTTCACCTTTTGACTGAAAAATCATTGTTGAGCTCGTACATACCATCAAACATTGTGAGAATCACACAAACATTCTTACAGGAAAATACACAAAATTCACTATTTAAAAAATATTGAAAAAATATTGCCTAACATTTAAAATTGCACTACAACTGTTCCATCAGCTGAAAGAAGAAAGAATTGTGGATCAAAGGTTAATCTGTTTCCAGCTTCTTCAACTCCAAAAGCAGCTCTTAATGTCTTTATTTGAGTTGTATCATATGGATTATCGCTCATAGATGACTCTAGGTGCAGACCTTCCAGATTGATTAATGATGTAATTGTGACAAGGGCAACCATCTTTTTAATATATTGTCTTGCAGGCTTCAGTGCCAGATATGTAGTATAATAAAGGAGGTGATAGAGCAGGACTTTTACTCGTGTGCATGAAGAATAAGATGACACACTTACATTGTTAGTCTAGGTGGAAAACAAGTTATGTATTTCCGGAAATGAAGAAGTGAAAGTCTTTCAGCCATTTGGGAGTTTTAGTGTTGAGCTGTCTTGTACAAGATGTAATCCGTGTCACCTAGTGATTTGCGCTGTGAATTCCAACATAAACCATTGACAATATAACAAAGGCACAAGGAAGCCTTAAGAGTGAGGCTGGTTAATGGCTTTTGTTTTTCCACTTCACACAAATCATTTCATATTTGAATCTCGATTTTTGCTTTTGCCTCTTTAATAGGCTGAGAGCTAAATGTCTCAATGAAAAACTTGGGAGACAGAGCAAATCCTCCTCCCACAGTCTGAAAAAGATGCTGGTTAGGTGTATTGACCCGAACAGGCGCCGGAGTGTGGCGACTAGGGGAATTTCACAGTAACTTCATTGCAGCGTTAATGTAAGCCTTACTTGTGACTAATAAATAAACTTTTACTTTTTAACTTTAAATTAAAAGTTACTATAATACCCCATTTGGAGTATTGTGAGCAGTTTTGGGCCCCATATCTAAGGAAGGATGTGCTGACCTTGAAAAGGGTCCAGAGGAGGTTCACAAGAATGATCCCTGGAATGAAGAGCTTGTCATATGAGGAACGGTTGAGGACTCTGGGTCTGTACTCGTTGAAGTTTAGAAGGATGAGGGTGGGATCTTATTGAAACTTACAGGATACTGCGAGGCCTGGATAGAGTGGACGTGGAGAGGATATTTCCACTAGTAGGAAAAACTAGAACCAGAGGGCACAACCTCAGGCTAAAGGGACGATCCTTTAAAACAGAGATGAGGAGGAATTTCTTCAGCCAGAGAGTGGTGAATCTGTGGAACTCTTTGCTGCAGAAGGCCGTGGAGGCCAGGTCATTGAGTGTCTTTAAGACAGAGATAGATAGGTTCTTGATTAATAAGGGGATCAGGGATTATGGGGAAAAGGCAGGAGAATGGGGATGAGAAAACTATCAGCCATGATTGAATGGCAGAGCAGACTCGATGGGCCGAGTGGCCTAATTCTGCTCCTATGTCTTATAGTTTAAATCCAGTAGAATTGGATTCTGTCAAACAATAATTTCTAACTGATTGGAAAAAAAGAGTGATCTTGGTAATACTTATAAAATCTTTCATTTGAATCCTATGAAGTTAGGCGGCACGGTGGCACAGTGGTTAGCACTGCTGTCTCACAGCACCATGGACCCGGGTTTGATTCCCAGCTTGGGTCACTGTCTGTGTGGAGTTTGCACATTCTTCCTGTGTCTACATGGGCTTCCTCCGGGTGCTCTGGTTTCCTCCCACAGTCGAAAGATGTGCTGGTTAGGTGGATTGGCCATGCTAAATTGCCCCTTAGTGACAGGGGGACTAGCTAGGTTAAATGGGATTATGGGGATAGGTCCTGGGTGCGATTGTGGCCGGTGCAGACTTGATGGGCCAAATGGTCTTCTTCTGCACTGTTGGATTCTATGATTCCAAGTTATACAAGTTGTTGTTTCAATATAGGAGCTGGTATATGAACATTTGGTTTTGATCATTTGAGAATGCAATATTCATGCATTTGCGCTGGATATGCATTTATACTTTAATATGGATACATATTCATAGCCCATCAGTTAATTGGACTACATGTTTTAATACTTTGCTGGTATTATGTAAGAATTATTTCAAATAACATTCAAATTAATATCGAATTCCTTATTTCCAACTAGAAATTCAAACATAATTTTGTAGACTGTTAAAATATATTTGGTAAGATCAGTTCAGCCCCTCTTCAGTTCTGAAGAATCATAGTGGACGCAAAATGTTAACTCCGTTTCTCGCCACAGATGCTTCCAGCACTTCCAGTTTTTTAATTTCAGATCTCCAGCATTGGCAGTATTTTGCTTTTATTATGTTTGATCAGATCAGCGATGTTTTAACTTTTATGAGGTAAATTAAAGAGCGAGGCCTGAATTTTCCGGCCGTTCACGCCCGTCACAGTTGCAAGCAAGTACAGAGAATTTGCCACTCAGCCAAATCCCGTTCACTGCAGCGGGATCAGAGAATCCCACTGGCATGAACTCCAGCCAGAAGATTCCGGCCAGAATGTCTACCATTGCTATGATTTCCTCTTGGTACTCCTCAAAGTCACAAATTGCATTCTGTGTGATTGTGACAAAGGTAAACTTTCCCTCCTTGCCCTGAGAACCAGAGAATCTCGAACGTGCAGAAGGAGGTCATTTGGCCCATTGAGCCTACTCCCCAAAAGAGCATCTTACCCCCACCTCATCCACATAATCCCACGCATTTATCATGGCTAATTCACCTAACCATCTATGGACACTAAGGAACAATTTTAGCCAATCCACCTAACCGGCACATCTTTAGACTGTGGGAGGAAACCCACCACGTACACATGGAAAACATGCAAAACCCACAGTCATCCATGGCTGGAATCAAACCCAGGTCCCTGGCACTGTGAGACAGCAGTGGTAACCACTGTGCCACCTTCGCGATCAGTCTTCAGCCTTTGGCACGATTGATCCCACACCATCCTCTTCCAACATCTCTCCATTGTCATCCAGTTGGGTGGATTGCTCTTATATGGTTTCATTCTTATCTATCTAATCATAGCCAGAGAATCACTTGCAAAAACTTCTTTTCCTGCTCCTGCATCTTTACCTCGAGTCACTCCCGAGGATCAATCCTTGGCTCCTTCATATTTCCCATCCTCATGCTGCTCTCGGTGACATCATCCAAAGGCAGTTTTCACATGTACACTGACAACACCCAGCTGTACCTCAACAGCACTTCTGTCGACTCTTCCACTGTTGCTAAATTATCAGACTTTTTAAGCCAACATCCAGACTTGGATGAGCAGAAATTTTCCTTTAATTAGATATAGGGAAGAATGAAACCATTGTTTTCAGTCCCCACTTCAAATTCAATTCCTTAACTACTGATTCAATTTCTGTCCTTGGCAATTGTCTGAGATTCAGCCAGTCAGTTCACAAATTTGGTGTCACATTTGATCCCAAGATGAGCTTCTGATCTCACACTCATGGCATCACTAAGACAGCCTATTTCCACCTCAGGAACACTGCCCAACTTTGCCCCGTCTCAGTTTATCTACTGCTGAAACCCTCATTGATGCCGTCATTACCTCTGGACTCAAGTATTCCAACCTACTCCAGGCTGGTCTCTCGCATTCCACCCTCTGTAAACTGGAGGCCATCCAAAACTCTGCAGCCCATATCTTAACTCACCTCAGTGCCCTCTAACCTACCCTGGCTTCCAGTCTGACAACATTCGGACTTGAAAAACCTTTATTTTAAATCCCTTGCCCCTTTCTTAGTCTGTAGCCCCATCCAGCCTCTCAACTCTGAAAAATCTGCGCTCCTTTATTTTTGCCATCTAGTGCATTCAAATTATGGATAATTGGATTAATGATAATTACTCCACTGTGCCTTCAGCAACTTAAGCTCCGAGCTCTGAAATTCCCTCCATATGTCTCTTTGCCCCATACCTTGTTTTCCTGCTTAAAAACTTCCATTTTGACTGAGCTTTTGGGCTCCAATCCAATATCTACTTACCTGGGGGCTAGGGTTTGAATCTCAGCAGGGCAGATAGTGAAATTTTAATCCAATAAGAAATCTGGAATTAAAAGCCTAATGATGACCATGAAATCACTGCCGATGGTGAAATTTAAATCCAATTAGAAATCTGGAATTGAAAGTCTAATGATGACTATGAAACCATTGCCAATTGTCGTAAAACAATCCATCTGGTTCACTAATATTCTTTAGTGAAGGAAATCTGCCATCCTTATTTGGTTTGGCCCAAATGTGACTTCGGATCCAAAGCGACGTGATTGACTCGGAAATGGTCCAGCTCCGTTCAATGGTAATTAAGGATGGGCAACAAATGGTGGCACAGCTACTGACACCTACATCCCATGATTAGAAAAAGTGCTGGTTTGGTTCTGCGCTGGCACTGTTGCCTCCAGTCAGAAGACCTTGGGTTCAAGTGCTCCGACAGGACCTGAGCACATAATCCGAGCTGATACTTCAATACTGTACAGCGGGGATGCTGCATTAACAGATGCTGGGGGTTTCTCTGGCCTCCCTGCGGCATATTTCTTGCGACCATTTCTCATTGACTGCATCCCAGCCCTGTTAACCCAATGTGGTGGTGCACAGTGGCTAGCACTGCTGCCTCAACGCCAGGGACCCGAGTTTGATTCCTGGCTTGGGTCACTGTCTGTGTGGAGTTTGCATGTTCTCCCCATGTCTGCGTGGGTTTCCTCCGGATGCTCCGGTTTCCTCCCACATTCTGAAAGACGTGCTGGTTAGATGCATTGACCCAAACAGGCTTCGGACTGCGTCAACTAGGGGAATTTCACAGTAACTTCATTGCAGTGTTAATGTAAGCCTACTTGTGACACTAATAAATAAACTTCAAACTTCAACTTCACTGTCAATGGGACCAAAGGCAAAGAATCCTGCTGGCATGAACAGACGGAAAATACCAGTCACGGCCACCATTTGTTACAGAACAGATGGGAAACTGCTCAACCTATGCTCTCTTCAATTCAAAACCAAAATCACTCCAACTTCAATATGCCAATGACATTTGTGTGTGCAGTCATTCAGAAACTGAGCTCTAAGTCAACTAGTCTCCAAAACAATGGGAAAATGGGCCTTTCACTAAACTCAGAAAACTATAGTCCTCTTCCATCAAGCTCCCACAGCACAACATTTGCCCCTCATCAATTAAGAGGAATGGCACGATCCTGAAAATATGGATAATTTTCCATACCTTGGGTGCCAACTCACGATGAAGGCAGACATAGACAACAAAATTCATCACCAGCTCCAAAGTCCTAGCTTAGCCTGCAGCTGACCAAGGGATGGAGTATTTGAGGATCAGAATCTCAAACCTGAGACATGGTTTATCGGGTAGCATTGATTATCACACTCCTCTATAGTTTGGAGACTTCAACAGCTATAAGAAGGCATGTCAAAACACTGGAATCTGACTGGCTGAATTTGCCAAAGACAGTAATGGCAGAGAAAGTTATAAACTCAGCTTCTTTATCATGTTTTCTGAAGTCGCACTTTAATTGTATTCTGTCATTGTAATGCATTCCCAACCAATTGTTATTCTACACAACTTCTTCCAGGACAAACATTTTTAAAATACAGAAAAGTCAGTGAATAATCATTAATGAGAAAAAATGTTTGACCATTGCCATTGTTGCCAGGAGCTCTTCTGCCTTGGGTATTGTATTGAAAGCTACATCACTCAGAACTCTAAGCGCATTAGTGATCAGTTGCTTGGGACAGGAACAAAAACAAAAATTACAGTGTACAGTAATGGATGCAAACAATAAGATTGCGTTCTGCTTAGTTTGGCATTACCTTTAAAAATTGTGCTGTAAGGGTTCCCCCCTTGTGTGAACTACCTGATGTGAACGTAACCACCTACAGTTATACATTATTGTTTAAATGGCTGTGAAGACTTCATTGGCCATTCACCACTTCCTTCATCACTGCAGTTATTGCTCACTGGAAACAGCTACATAAGATCTCTTTCACTTTGAATTTTGGTCAAGGTGAGGGGTTCTCCATGACCTTAATCAACGGCTCTACAGGATTTCTTCAATTAGCACCTCATTATACTTCAGCGTAGCGTTTATCATGATCAGACTCAGAGGGTGACCTCACAAATAACACGAGGGAGAGATTTGAAACAATTTGAGTGGGTTCCAAGATTCTTTGCAGACAGTAAACATGATTGCATCTGTAAAACATCAATTTTCTTTTCAGTGCATTGTGTTCTGGTGTTGCTATAATCCCGTGTTCATCTTATTCAATGCGAATGTTAAATTTATTTGTGTCATCTCATTATCCAGATTGCCACTATTATTGATGTGCTAACCCAAGTGCACAAAATAATTTATACTCTAACAATTCCCTGATGCAACCATACAGATCTATCATAATCTGTGTTTTAGCGTTCAATATTAACCAAATGCTATCCAGTACCATTTTATTAAATGCATTTTGTGGCTGCTTAAAATTCTCAATTTCTGTTTATTGGTAATGCATAGGAAAGATTCAATCTTGTACTCACCCTTTAGCATTTCCTTATCTAACAGCTCACTTAATATTTGATGCAAACACCAATATTAATTTAGGCAGTGCCATTCACAAAATATGCCATTATGTTGAGCTATATAGGGACAACAATGCACTTATTGAAAACAAAACTAAAATTCTACATCTTTTTCAAGGCTGAGAAATTTAGGGAGGATGAGTAAATTATATATTAATTGCCAAATTTGGGTTTTAACAACCTCTGCATTTAGGAGGAAACAAAGATGGAAATAAATAAATGAGTTTACAGTTTTGAAATCCCAAGAATGAATCGAGACTAGCAGGCAGAATGCAGTGTTTGGAGATAACTGAGCATTACCACAAAACGACACGCAAAAGAAAATAAAATGGCACGTCAAAACTGTTTCCCTGTTAAAAATGTAACACTGCTCAACAACAATAAAAATCTAGTTTTACTGGCTACCTAAATAACTTAAAATGAAACCTTCTCTGAATTTTTATTCTACATTATTCTTCTCATGACTGTCGCTCCATCACACTGAAGTTACAGCTACATTAGAGTCAGCAAGTCAGTGCTCAGAATTTGAATTTCTGTCATTTGTCATGTGAAATGATGTGGTGGACAAACCTTTCTGGGTTGGGATAAACATGAAGGAGTTTAATGCGATTAAGAGTTAGCATTTCATTACACCCTCAGACTATTTAAAAAGACTTGCATTACTATTTGTGACAGTAAATTATTTTACATCGTTTAAAATGTGCCCATTAATAGCAATTTTACGCTGCACACAGTGGCTTGTGAAACCTGATGGCTGAGATTCTGGAGATGGTGGGTAACAAGCATGGAGTGAATCTTTATTCTCGGTCTCTCCAGTAACTGCCAAAATACCCCAGAGCTTTTACTCAATGCCTTGTGTACCCAGGATCTACATCTCCTGGGACCATTTAAGTGGCTATAAGACTGCAACATGAATGGATGGAAGATGTCAGCAAGAATGAGTTAAATGTGTCCAGTCTGTTTTCTCACCTTTCTCACTGGTAATAGAAAAGTTTGAAATGTGTTCCTTTTCAAATGGTCGCCTTACTGCAAATGGGAGTAAAGAAATCTAAAGGGGGTGCAGAGGCAGAGGGTCCCAGGTGTAAACATGCACAAATCACTGAAGGTGGCAGCACTGGTTGATGGAGCAGTTAATAAAGCATACGACGTTTCGGGGTTTATAAATAGGGCACAGATTTTTTTTAAAAATCCCTTTCTGAGAGAAACTGTTACCGTTGGTGAAAGGATAGAGAACCAGTGGGCACGGATTTAAGGTAATTGGCAAAAGAAGCAATGGTGACATGAGGTAAAACTTTTTTACGTAGTGAATATTGGGATCTGCTGCCTGAGAGTACGGTGCAGGCAGATTCAATTCAGGCATTTAAAAAGGAATTGGATCATGATCTCAAAAAAGGAAAAATGTGCAGGGCTATGGGTGAGGAGTCCCAGCTTCTCCAATTTATCTACTTAACTGAAGTTCCTCATCCCTGGAACCATTCTCATGAATCCTGTCTGCACCTCCTCTAATGCCATTACACCCTTCCTAGAATGTGGTGGCCAAAGCTGGATGCAATACTCCAGCTGAGGCTGAACCAGTGTTTTACGTGGGTTTAATGTAACCTCCTTGCTTTTATATCTGTGGCCTTCTCAGCCTTTTGGTTCAGATCAGATTGCAGAGGGTCGGCATAAACACAACAGTTGAATTTTGTGCTGTAACCATTCCATGGGTCCAGATGTGGATAGTTGCTTGAACAGTATGCTTAATACATTTTCATCAGCTTTTCTGTAACTGATGTCTATGGTAATGGTAAACAGTTAGCCCGATATAGGTGGTTGCGCAGGATAAGCAGGGGATTAAACGTGGTGGGGACTGTACATAAACAAGTGGTTTGCATACTGTGAAAACTTTGTTTGAAATCATTCATTCATAGAATGTGGGAATTGCTGGCTAGGCCAGTGTTTATTACCCATCCCTAATTATCCTTGAGATGGTAGTGGTGAGCTGCCTTCTTGAATTGCTGCAGTCATAAAGTCATAGAGATTTACAGCATGGAAACAGGCCCTTCGGCTCAACTTATCCATGCCACCCTTTTTTTAAAAAAATCACTAAGCTCGTCCCAGTTGCCCGCATTTGGCCCATATCTTTTGATGCCCATCTAACCCATGTAACTGTCTAAACACTTTTTAAAAGACAAAATTGTACTTGCCTCTACTACTACCTCTGGCAGCTTGTTCCAAACACTCACCACCGTGTGTGAAAAAATTGCCCCTCTGAACCCTTTTGCATCTCTCCCCTCGGACCTTAAACCTATGCCCTCAAAAAACAAAGAACAAAGAAAATTACAGCACAGGAACAGGCCCTTCGGCCCTCCAAGCCTGCACCGACCATGCTGCCTGACTTAACTAAAACCCTCTACACTTCCGGGGACCATATCCCTCTATTCCCATCTCATTCATGTACTTGTCAAGACGCCCCTTAAAGGTCACTACCATATCCGATTCCACTACCTCCCCCGGCATCGAGTTCCAGGCACCCACCACTCTGTGTAAAAAATCTGCCTCGTACATCTCTTTCAAAACTTGCCCCTCGCACCTTAAACCTATGCCCCCTAGTAATTGACTCTTCCACCCTGGGAAAAAGCTTCTGACTATCCACTCTGTCCATGTCTCTCATAATCTTGTAGACTTCTATCAGGTCTCCCCTCCACCTCTGTCGCTCCCGTGAGAACAAACCAAGTTTCTCCAACCTCTCCTCATAGCTAATGCCCTCCATACCAGGCAACATCCTCGTAAATCTTTTCTGTACCCTCTCCAAAGCCTCCACATCCTTCTGGTAATGTGGCGACCAGAATTGAACACTATATTCCAAGTGCAGCCTCACTAAGGTTCTATAAAGCGTCAACATGACTTCCCAATTTTTAAACTCAATACCCCGGCCGATGAAGGCAAGCATGCCATATGCCTTCTTGACTACCTTCTCCACCACTCTAGTTTTAGACTCCCCTACCTTTGGGAAAAGATGTTGACTATCTAGCTGATCTATGCCCCTCATTATATTATAGACCTCTGTAAAATAAACCCTAAGCCTCCTACGTTCCAGGGAAAAAAGTCCCAGTCTAGCCAGCCTCTCCTTATAACTCAATCCATCAAGTCCCAGTAGCATCCTAGTAAATCTTTTCTACACTCTTTCTAGTTTAAAAATATCCTTTCTATAATAGAGTGGCCAGAACTGTACACAGTATTACAAATGTGGCCTTACTAATGTCTTGTACAACTTTAACAACACGCCCCAACCCCTGTATTCAACGTTCTGACGAACAAAACCAAGCATGCCAAATGCCTTCTTCACCACCCTGTCCACCTGTGACTCCACTTTCAAGGAGCGATGAACCTGAACCCCTAGATCTCTTTGTTCTGAAACTCTTCTCAACGCCCTACCATTAACTGAGCAAGTCCTGCCCTAATTCGATCAACCAAAATGCATCATCTCGCATTTATCTAAATTCAACTCCATCTGCCATTCATCAGCCCACTGGCCCAATTGATCAAGATCCTGTTGCAATCCACTGTTCATTATGCTACCAATCTTTGTGTCATTGACAAACTTACTAACCACACCTCCTAAATTCTCATCCAAATCATTACTATAAATGACAAATAACAGTGGACCCAGCACTGATCCCTGAGGCACACCGCTGGTCACAGGCCTCCAGTTAGGAAAACAACCCTCTACAACCACCCTCTGGACGGCATCTCCACATTCCATTATCAAGCCAAGTTTGCATCCAAATGGCTACCTCACCCTGGATCCTGTGAGATTTAACCTTATGCAACAACCTACCATGTGGTACCTTGTCAAAGACTTTGCTAAAGTCCATATGGACATCATCACCTGAACTGCCCTCATCTACCTTCTTGGTTACCCCTTCAAAGAACTCAATCAAATTTGTGAGACATGATTTTCCACTCACAAAGCCACGTTGACTGTCCCTAATCAGTCCTTGCCTCTCTAAATGCTTGTAGATCCTGTCTCTCAGAATACCTTGTAACAACTTACCCACTACAGGTGTTAGGTTCACCGGCCTGTAGTTCCCAGGCTTTTCCTTGTCCCTGTGGTGTAGGTACACTCATTGTGCTTTTAGGAAGGGAGTTCCTGTATTTTGATCCCACAGCAGTAAAGGAATGGTGATATAGTTCCAAGTCTCAATGGCGTGTTATTTGGAGGAGAACCTGCCGGTGATGGTGTTCTCAAGCATCAGCTGTCCTTGTCCTTCTAAGTAGTGAAGGCGTGGGTTTAGAAGGTGCTGCTGAAGGAACCTTGGTGAGTTACAGCAGTGCGTAATGTAGATAGCACACCTACCACTGTACCATTGGTGGTGGAGGGAATGAATGCTGAAGGTGGTGGATGGGATACAAATCAAGCAGGTTGCTTTGTCCTGGACACTGTTGAGCTTCTTCAGTGTTGTTGGCGCTGCTCCCACCCAAGGAAATGGAAAGCGTTCCATCACACTTTTAGACATGAGCCTTGCAGATGATGGACAGGCTTTGGAGAATCAGGAGATGAGTTCTCATTGCTGAATTCCCAGCCTCTGACCTGCTCTTGCAGCCACAGAATTTATATAGCTGGTCCAGTTGAGTTTCTGGTCAATGGTAACTCCCAGGATGTTGATAGTGGGGTATACTATGGGGTAATGCCATTGAATATCAAGGGGAGATGGTTAGATTCTCTCTTGTTGGTGATGGTCTTTGCCTGGATGTTGTTGAGGTCTTACTGTATATGGAATCTGACTGCTTCAATATCTGTGAAGTTGTGAATGGTGCGAAACATTGTGCAATCCTCAGTGAACGTCCCTACATCAGACCTTATGATGGAAGGAAGGTCCCAGTGCAAAGATGGTTGGGCCCAAGACATTACCCTGGGGAACTCTTGCAACAACACCTTAGGATTAAGATAGTTGACTTCCAACAACCACAACCATCTTCCTTTATGATTTGTATGATTCCAAACAATGGAGAATTCTCCATCTGATTCCCATTGATATCAGTTTTGCTCGGGCTCCTTGATGCCACATTTAGTCAAGTGCTGCCCTGATGTCAAGAGCAGCCATTCACTTTATTTGACACATCTATAGCTGTATAGAATTAATGTTCCAGCAATAAACCCAAAAATATATTTTAAAAGATGTAAAGTTGAACTATTTCCCTCTGTAAATCTACTTGCAAAATTAAAAATCAAGGCATTCAAGCATAGTACAGTGGAGCCCCGTTGTAACGTGATGGTTGGGGTCCATAAAATGTTATCGCGAATGTTATCGGGGTTGCGCTAAATCACTAAACCGGAAAGAGCAAAAAAAAGGGTCCAATGATTCATCGCATCATATCCGATTTTGCGCTAAATTGGGGCGCGTTACAACAGGGCTCCACTGTAGCAGCTTGGCCTTCAATCCATCAAACCCTAAATCTTCTGCAAAGTTATGTAAATAAAAATGACAGGCACCTGCAGCTTCCACTTAAATACATTAGGCAACTATTGGTGGAATATTGCCCAGGTAATCAAGAACTTAATTTCATCCTAATTTCTTCATCTCAATTATTACAATTATGGTGTAATTTGGATTTAATCTTATTGAGTTGCCAGACACTGCCCGATAATCACAGAATTCAATTTAATTCCCATGAGATTCTAATTTCTTTCACACAAACTAATTTGTTGAGTTCTTGCAACAAAGCAATAGAATTTTATATTTCAAAACTGCTTTGAAAGGTTATTATTTAACTGGAGTATTGAACGAAATTACAATCTTGGTATACAAATAATTTGACTGTATTTCAAATCACTGACATCTTTGTAATTTAATAAACTAGCACGCAATTCTCGAAGTTAGGCTTGCAGAATATCCAAGTGAAAGTGGCCTCCCCATATAAAATAATTCTAGTCTGCAAAACATCTTTTGGTCTCCCAAATGCATTCCTATCTTTCTCAAAACTCCATGTTTGAATCTCTCCAATCAGGTTTCCATCCCTGCCACTTATCAAACCGGCTAATAGCAAAGTCACAAATTACCTCCTTTGTAACTGTGACATAACTTCCATATTTTGGGCTTCATACCTGGGAGGTATCCCAGAAGATGCGCTGGGGGACCCCAAGGAAGCCCGCATGCAGGGCTGCACAGCAATTACCCAGCAAGTTCAAACTTCCCACAGGTAATTCTCCTGCATCGATTGGTGCGGTGATTGTCCTTTTAAGGGCAACACAGCAGAGCAAGGGTCACCTGGTCTGAGTGACCAATCGGGATTCAATCATCCCATGGTGAGAGGGGCTCCGAGGCCGAGACATCGTGGGAGCTAGCTACAGCCATGCTGCGGCAGTTTTCCAATCTTATTAATAAATACCTTTTGAGTTCACTAATGAAGTCTGAAAGTGCATTTACAAGAGAAAGCGGATAGGTAGGAAGAACTAAGCATTATCCAGTCCCTTCATTCTTGGAATGGCCAGCACCTGTTGTCCCGCCTTAATTAAATGAATGCATTTTGCAAACAAAGAAAAGAAAGAGGCAGTGGCATAGTGATATGGTCACTGGACGAGTAATTCTGAGACTCATGGTAATGCTCTGGGGGAGCAGAGTTCAAATCCCACAATGGCCGATGGTAAAATTTCAATCTAATAAAAATCTGGAATTAAACGCCGAATGGTGACCATCTGGTTCACTAATGTCCTTTAAGGATGGAAATCTGCCATCCTTACCTGGTCTGGCCTACATTGTGACTCCAAATCCACAGCAATGTGCTTGATCTTAAATTGCTTCACATCCCATGAATGAATAAAAAATAATTTACAAGACCATTGACATTTGTGGTGATTATAAACTAACAGTTAATCAGATGGCCAAGCTGCATAAATATCTAATCCTGAGAATTGTGTGAGAATCCTGAGAAAAGTGAGCCCGTGTGCAAAGCTGGCTGGAGGTCAATCTTACACAAAGCTGGATATGAGTCGCAAGTACCAGCAACTCGAATTAGATGACGCTTCCCGGGGCATGTCACGATAAACACACACAAAGGCCTATTCCAGTACATGCACACAAGGCTGAACGGTAGCACAGTGGTTAGCACTGCTGCTTCGCAGCACCCAGGGACCCTGGTCAATTCCCTGCTTGGGTCACTGTCTGTGTGGAGATTGCACGCTCTCCCCGTGTCTGCGTGGGTTTCCTCTGGGTGTTCCGGTTTCCTCCCACATTCTAAAAGATGTGCTGTTTAGGTGCATTGACCCGAACAGGCACCGGATTGTGGTAACTCGGGGAATTTCACAGTAACTTCATTGCATTCATTGTTAATGTAAGCCTACTTGTGACTAATGAATAAATTTTAACGTTACTTTTGGCAAATGCAATATTCTAAAGGACAATGGGGAGCCTGCTATGGGTTGTAATATACCTTGATGATGTCCTTATAATCAGATGAACAGAGGCTGAGCATCTAGCAGCAGGTGTTAAAGGTTTCAGGAGGCTAGAGTTTATCTCAAGAAAGAGAAGTGCTCCTTTCAAGCCAGTGAGGTGACTGACCTGGGGCACCTTGTAGATGCACAAGGATTATATCCCGTGGAAGACAAGGCCGAGGAAATAAAGGAGGCACCTGTCCTCACAAACACAATGGAACTCAAATCGTTTTTGGGGATGGTAAGCTGCTATGTACGTTTTTTACCAAACTTATTGACGGTATTGGACCCCTTGCACATTCTGCTAAAGAAATACCATTATTGATCTTGAAAGGGTGCCCAGGAGGAAGCTTTCAACAGAGTAAAACAATTGCTGCATTCCTCAAACCTGTTAGTACACTTTGACCCATCAAAAGAACTGAGATTTACCTGTGACTCCTCTTCACATGGTGTTGGTGCAGTGTTGCCCCATGAGATGGATAATGGTTCTGAAAGGTCAATACGGTATGTGTGAAGAACCCTCTCAGTGGTCGAAAAAGGCTATTCACAAATCGAGAAGGAAGGATATCTTAAATTCCACCATTATTTACACCGTAGACACTTTACCATCGTTTCTGACCACAAAGTACTCTTCAGTCTCTTCACAGAGGACAAGGCTATCCCTGCTGATTGCCTTGCAAGAATTCAATGATGGGTGTTAATTCTGTTCTCCTATGAGTACATTTTCAAATACTGACCTGGAACATACAAAGTGAATGTGGATGCTCTTGGCCACCTAGCCTTGCAACAAAGTACCACAAGAAATCATCAAAGCATTAATTTTTTAAAAACACATTGCCAGTCTCAGTGAAGCAATTGAGATCCACTTTTGGTCAAAGTGAGACACAAAATACTTATAGGATGGGTAAATGAGCCAGTTTCTTAGGAAATGAAATCATTCTTTACCTGCAAGAATGAACCGAGTTGTCACGATAGCATCATACTCTGGGGAGCAAGAGTAGTCATTCCTGTACCAGGCAGAGAGCTGCTCCTAACTGAATTACACAGTGCTCATCCAGGCATCTCTAAGTTGAAGATACTTGCCATGAGTTACCAATGTGATTACCTGTATTGATGCTGATATTGAGAAGCTAGTCAAGCACTATGCCCAGTACCAACTACAGCAAAGGTTGCCTGTTACAGCCCCAATGCACCCTTGGGAATGGCCTGGCTGGCCATGGGTACAAATCCATATCGATTACATTGGTCCATTCCTGGGCACAATATTTTTGCTCGTGACTGATGCACACTCGAAATAAGACCATAAGACATAGGAGCAGAATTAGGCCACTCGGCCCATTGAGTCTGCTTCACCATTCAATCATGACTGATATTTTTCTCATCCCTCTTCTCCTGCCTTTTCCCCATAACTCCTGATCCCCTTATTAATCAAGAACCTATCTATCTCTGTCTTAAAGACAGTCAATGACCTAGCCACTACAGCCTTCTGCGGCAAAGTGTTCCACAGATTCATCACTCTCCGGCTGAAGAAATTCCTCCTCATCTCTGTTTTAAAGGATCATGAGGTTATGCCCTCTGGTTCTAGTTTTTCCTACTAGTGGAAACATCCTCTCCACGTTCACTCTATCTAAGCCTCGAAGTATCCTGTAAGTTTCAATAAGGTTTCCCCCCCTCACCCTTCTAAACTCCAATGAGTACAGACCCTGAGTCCTCAACCGTTCCTCATACGACAAGCTCTTCATTCCAGGGATCATTCTTGTAAACCTCCTCTGGACCCTTTCCAAGGCCAGCATATCATTCTTTAGATACGAGGCCCAAAACTGCTCACAATACTCCAAATGGGGTCTGACCAGAGCCTTATACAGCCTCAGAGGTTCATCCCTGCTCTTGTATTCTAGTCCTCTCGACATGAATGGATAGATGGACATGTTTAAGGTGAGGTCATCTACATCGTATGCTACCATCGAAAGATTATGTCAATGTTTTTCAATTCACGGATTACCTGAAGTCATGGCATCAGACAATGGAACTGTATTCACAAGTGCTGAGTTTCAAAACACCACCGCTCTCAACAGTATTAAACACATTAGAACTGCGCCTTACCATCCAGCATCCAACGGACTTGCCAAGAGTGATTTAAACTTGTCTAAAGAAACTGTCAGGAGATCAAATTTCACGATTCCTCACCATTGTACCACTTTACATACAACAATGGGAGTTCCACTAGCAGAACTGCTCATGAAACATCATCTCAGAACGAGACTGAGCCTCATATTTCCAAATTTGCCAGGGAGGGTGGAAGCCAGCCAAAGTAATCCATCATTCACATAATACCGCATGATCATTGAGGGTAAATGAAGCAATATACGTGAGAAACTTTGGTAGCTGATCAAGTTGAATTCCGGAATTATTGTTCCAAGATTGGACCCCTTTCTTACCAAGTGGATGTGGAGGGACAAATCGTTCATAAATACATAGACTGCTTGAGGAGTAGAGAGATGCTGCAGCAGTCGGTGTTGCCATCAAGAAATGTTTTCGAACCCGTCAATATCAAAGTACCTGCTTGACCAATTATTGACATAACTGATGTCTCCGTGGAGACAAATGGTGATGAATCACCTGTGCCAGAATAGGTACCTGGTATTTCAGTTCCTGTTAACATCGATCTTGTGGAAGCATCTCAGACAGCAGAATTACATCACTCTACAGAAAACAGAAAACCCCTTCGAAGAATTGATTTATAGTTGTCCAGCTCATGTATATGTTTAGTTAGTATTTCGGACAGAGTGAATTAGTTGTTGAAGACTGCATAAAGGAGTTGAAGGGGAGGAATGCAGTGATTATTCCTTGAAGGGAAACACAGCAGAGTAAAGATCACCTGACTTGTGTGACCAATTGGGGCTCAGAATGCGGAATCACTCCAGGGTGAGAGGGGCTCCTAGGCAGAAACATTTTGGAAGCTAGCTCCTACAGCTGCTGTACAATTCTTACTAATAAATAGCTTTTGTGATCACTAATGAAGTTTGTGAAAATGCATCTTTACAATTGGGAACCATTAAAAGACTCCAGTTTAAATTGGAGACTTTGGATGGTTACAGCTGTCTTCACAAAATAATTACCCAGGAAAAGTTAGAAGTAAAGCCACTTCTACTGTCTTGGTAACCATAGTACTGACACCCATAGAGCTCCCAATTACCACCTCCTAACTATCCACCCACTGCTATGCTGGTCTTTCAGTCGCCCAGCCCCAATTCCACCCACTTAGCTTCTCTTCCTGGTTTCTCAAAGTGACTGGGGCCTTTAAGCATATTGCTTTACAGCAGTTGCTGCTGCAAAAAAAAAATGGGGGCATGATTTCCTTTCCTTTGACTCTGCTGCACTCGACTGAAAGCGCCGGGAACCCACTGCTCTGCACTTTTCTCAGCCAGTACGAGTCACAGGGTCGGGTGAGAAAGATTCAGCTGAATTTAAGGGTGAGTGAGAAAGAACGGCGTGTCAATCCGACCATGATTGCCACTTCTCAGACGTTCTGGCCAATAGAATCTAGAACATCGATGGCGCAACTGATACTTTCCCAAAAGGGAGAGCAATGGGCTCCAAGTGTTGTGCATTGTAGTGATACAAAAGGTTACAGTATTAATTTAAACAAATTCAATTGCTGCCTTCCAAATCATGCTGGAAAAAACACTTCAAAAGCTATGAGGCAATGCTGACATAAATCCCGTTGAGGAAACTTTATTCCAAGAACTTGTTAAAATCCTGCCACTTAATGTTACAAACAAGCAGAACTTATTTATTGAAATCAAAACACAGAATTAAAAACTGGAAATAATGATAACCATAAGTAATAAACAGGAATTGCGAAGGAAAAATGTCATTAGTCATGGTTAGGATCAGAAAAGGCCTTCAGTTAATGAACTGTAGTGTTTTTTTCCAGTCCTAACAACACCTCGTGGCAATTTCATTTTTGATGGGTAAAATAGCAACTTGAGTGTACTATGGATTGAGTTTTAATTGATCGTACCTTCATTGAATGATAAACGAACAGTAACTGTTGGATTTTTGGTGTTCATGTTTCCAAATGTCCTCTTGATCATTTCATGCCTGTATATTTTGTGTAGTGTGATTAATAGCTGTTGATACATCACTGACTTATAATAGTCTGGACCGATCAAATACTGAAAGCCCTTCGTCATCATTCAAATTAAACCAGCTTTCGGAGATGGAGAATCCACAGAAAATCAGTCGCAGTACCTTTTTAATTCAAAACATTTCAAAGTAGAATTACAAGAAAACAGCAAGTGGCTCAAATTTACAGCATTCTCAAAATATGTATACTGGTTTATGAACTTTTCTTTAGGGTTTAAAGAGCTGGCAAAACCTTCAGCAAGTGGTTGGTTCCCTTGATTACTAGATCATGGCTTGATTTTTTGAAAACATTCATCGGCCTGTAGAAGTCTAATTCAATAATCGTAACACCTTTTGAAATAGTTAATGATTGATTGCCAACCTTTTCATCCAAGGCAAATGTGAATAATTGAAAACCAACTTACATGATAAAGCGGTCTTCCATTTCCTCAGCTGCCTCAAGTCAAGTCTTATTAATTTTTAAAATTTATTTTACACTCTAATATTCTTGATCTCATTGTGGAAATGCAGAATATTGACAGATTCTGTTGTGGTCAGGAAAACATTAACTTTATTGGGACACATCGTACTGTGAGCGACATCTCACCATGAGGTTGTAGAAGAGAGAGCAAGATCATGTCCTAGTGCATTACTTCTCATGATTATATTTGGCTCATTAGCATATCAGTTAGAATTAACACCCCTGTGGGGAAATCAGAGATCCCAAGTCTCTGATTTCCCCACAAATCTCTATCTTCGATTTATTTTGTATAGACAAACCCCATGGTGTTTCACTAGTCTGCCCGAGCAGGTCCTCTGTTCTTTTGGAGGAGATTAGCGATTTGAATCCATGGGTGATCTCTCAGATTCCGCTGAGCAGAAGGAGAATTAATAGATGAATCATGTTCATCAGTCTGGTAGTCATCTGGATTGGTGGATGAATGCAGCATCTCTGGCCTGTTTAATTTGATTATTGAATGTTTCAATCATGTAGAAGGTTGCTTTTATGTGGGAACTAGTCAATGTCTGTTCTGGCTCACCCTACCATTATCTGTTTGGATGAGGTAGGATTGTAGTATCTGTTCAACCACTTGCCTATAACAAACATGGTCTTGGATCCAAACTGGCTCTCCTGGTTGGAGTCTGTTAGATTGCATGCTTTGTGATATTTGTCATAGTTCTGGAATAGGCTGGAATCCTCTTTCTCCCTCACCTTGTTCAAGTCATCAGCTTGGACATGTGGCATGAGTGTGTATGGGAGAGGAGGGAGCTAAGTTCTCAGTCTTCTCCGCCTTAGAAGTTCACATGGTGCCCATTTAGCAGTGGAGTTGAATGATAGCTCAGAAGTGCAAGTTGGATGTCATCATTTTTCTTCAGTAATGTCTTCACTGTACGCAATCCTCCTTCAGCATCACCGTTGGGCTGAGGGTCTCTTGGTGAGCTGGTAGTATGTGTCATGTTGTTATACTGATATAGACACCAATCACTCATAAGGGATTCTGTAAACATGTTGTGGGTTCATTTATTTAGACCAGGCACATGAGAACATTTATACATACATAGAAAGCTTGAAGATTTCAGCAACAGAGCTGTGTGTGCTCTGCTCAAAAGCAAAAATTACAGTTTCTTTCTAGTGAATGACCAGGCACATTACAGCATTCACTTTTCTTTTCAAAGATACTTGCACCCTTCCAAGTATAACTGTTTACATGCTCATGTTTAGCTACCATTATGTGAGTGCATAGAACTGATGAATTTGAGTCTCTAAAGTGGAAAGATAATCTGCTAGTACACCCAGATCTTGTCATGATAACCTTGTCAGGAAGTTTCCTAATTGCTTAGAATGAGGTGTGGTGGTATCATTCTTAGATGTTGTTCTTGGTTGTATTTGGGATCTTGACATTGATGCAAAAAGGATCGCAAGCTGTTGAGGAACTAGAGTGACGATACTGTGCCTTGAAGAAATGTATTTAGCGTCTCTCTCCAGAGTTCTGCAACAAGACAAGAGATGTTTTCTCCCTCTTTCTCTCACTGGAGTTGTGCTGTATGAAGGATTCAAACCCAGGTCCCCAGAACATTAGCTGAGTTTCTGGATTAATAGTTTAGCGATAATACCACTAGGCCATCGCCTCCCTGAGGTTTAATTAGATTGATTAACACTTGCATGCCATGTAGAACACAGAACATAGGACATTACAGCGCAGTACAGGCCCTTCGGCCCTCGATGTTGCACCGACCTGTGAAACCAATCTAAAGCCCATCTAACCTACACTATTCCAATATCATCCATATGTTTATCCAATGACCATTTAAATGCCCTTAATGTTGGCGAGTCCACTACTGCTGGAGGCAGGGCATCCCACGCCCTTACTACTCTAAGTGAAGAACCTACCTCTGACATTTGTCCTATATCTATCACCCCTCAATTTAAAGCTATGTCCCCACGTGCTAGCTATCACCATCTGAGGAAAAAGGCTCTCACTATCCACCCTATCTAATCCTCTGATCATCTTGTATGCCTCTATTAAGTCACCTCTTAACCTTCTTCTCTCTCGCGAAAACGGCCTCAAGTCCCTCAGCCTTTCCTCATAAGACCTTCCCACCATACCAGGCAACATCCGAGTAAATCTCCTCTGCACCCTTTCCAATGCTCCCACATCCTTCCTATACTGCGGTGACCAGAACTGTACGCAATACTCCAAGTGCGGCCGCACCAGAGTTTTGTACAACTGCAACATGACCTCCTAGCTCCGAAACTCAATCCCTCTACCAATAAAAGCTAACACTCCGTACGCCTTCTTAACAACCCTATCAACCTGGGTGCAACTTTCAGGGATCTATGCACATGGACACCGAGATCTCTTTGTTCATCCACACTACCAAGTATCTTACCATGAGCCCAGTACTCTGTAATCCTGTTATTCCTTCCAAAGTGAATCACCTCGCACTTTTCCGCATTGAACTCCATTTGCCACCTCTCAGCCCAGCACTGCAGCTTATCTATGTCCCTCTGTAACCTGCAACAACCTTCCACACAGTCCACAACTCCACCTACTTTAGTGTCATCCGCAAATTTACTAACCCACCCTTCTACGCCCTCATCCAGGTCATTTATAAAAATGACAAACAGCAGTGGCCCCAAAACAGATCCTTGCGGTACACCACTAGTAACTGAACTCCAGGATGAAAATTTCACATCAACCACCACCCTCTGTCTTCTTACAGCTAGCCAATTCCTGATCCAAACCGCTAAATCATCCTCAATCCCATGCCTCCGTATCTTCTGCAATAGCTTACCGTGGGGAATCTTATCAAACCCTTACTGAAATCCATATACACCACATCAACTGCTTTACCCTCATCCATCTCTTTGGTCACCTTGTCAAAGAACTCAATAAGGTTTGTGAGGCATGACCTACCCTTCACAAAACCGTGTTGACTATCCCTAATCAAATTATTCCTTTCTAGATGATTACAAATCCTATCTCTTATAATCATTTCCAAAACTTTGCCCACAACAGAAGTAAGGCTCACTGGTCTATAATCACCAGGGTTGTCTCTACTCCCCCTCTTGAACAAGGGGACAACATTTGCTATCCTCCAGTCTTCTGGCACTGTTCCTGTAGACAATGATGACACAAAGATCAAAGCCAAAGGCTCTGCAATCTCATCCCTAGCCTCCCAGAGAATCCTGGGATAAATCCCATCCGGCCCAGGGGACTTATCTATTTTCACACTTTCCAGAATTGCTAACACCTCCTCCTTATTAACCTCAATCCCGTCTAGTCCAATAGCCTGTATCTCAGTATTCTCCTCGACAACATTGTCTTTTTCCTGCATGAATACTGATGACAAATATTCATTTAGCGCCTCTCCTATCTCTTCAGGCTCCATGCACAACTTCCCACTACTCCCTTGACTGGCCCTAATCTTACCCTAGTCATTCTTTTATTCCTGACATATCTATAGAAAGCTTTAGGGTTTTCCTTGATCCTACCTGCCAAAGACTTCTCATGTCCCTCCTGGCTCTTCTTAACTCTCTCTTTAGGTCCTTCCTGGCTAACTTGTAACCCTCAAGTGCCCTAACTGAGCCTTCACGTCTCATCTTTACATAAGTCTCCTTCTTCCTCTTCACAAGAGATTCAACTTCTTTCGTAAACCACGGTTCCCTCACACGACCACTTCTTCCCTGCCTGACAGGTACATACTTATCAAGGACACGCAGTAGCTGTTCCTTGAACAAGCTCCACATTTCAAATGTGCCCATCCCCTGCAGTTTCCTTCCCCAACCTATGCATTCTAAATTTCGCCTAATCGCATCATAATTTCCTTTCCCCCAGCTATAACTCTTGCCCTTCGGTATATACCTATTCCTTTCCATCGCTAAAGTAAACGTAACTGAATTGTGGTCACTATCACCAAAGTGCTCCCCTACCTCCAAATCTAACACCTGGTCTGGTTTATTACCCAGTACCAAATCCAATGTGGCCTCACCTCTTGTTGGCCTATCTACATACTGTGACAGGAAACCCTCCTGCACACATTGGACAAAAACTGACCCATCTGAAGTACTCGAACTATAGCTTTTCCAGTCAATATTTGCAAAGTTAAAGTCCCCCATAACAACTACCCTGTTACCTTTGCTCCTATCCAGAATCATCATTGCAATCCTTTCCTCTACATCTCTGAAACTTTTCAGAACGAAATGCCAATGGAACGAACTAAGCTTACACAAAGACAGGCAAGCAGTTGCAGTTTGAATTTGCAAAGGAGCAGCAGCTCTTATTTTTTTCTCTCTCTTTCTGTAAGAAGTCTCATAATACCAGGTTAAAGTTCAACAGGTTTCAGATGAGGAAGGAGCAGCATTCTGAAGCTCATGATTCCAACTAAACCTGTTGGACTTTAACCTGGTGCTGTGAGACTTCTTACAGTCCAACACCAGCATTTCCACATCATATCTCTTTCTGGACATTGAGGTCTGGGACCTGCTAGAAAATAGGTATCTCTCTCCAGAGTTCTGCAACAAGACAAGAGATGTTTTCTCCCTTTTTCTCTCACTGGAGTTGTGCTGTATGAAGACAGGTTTTCCTCTGGAGGCTGCTGTCTGAGATTCAGAATAAGAAGTTTAACAACACCAGGTTAAAGTCCAACAGGTTTATTTGGTAGCAAAAGCCACAAGCTTTCGGAGCCTCAAGCTTAAGGCTCCGAAAGCTCGTGGCTTTTGCTACCAAATAAACCTGTTGGACTTTAACCTGGTGTTGTTAAACTTCTTACTGTGTTTACCCCAGTCCAACGCTGGCATCTCCACATCATGAGATTCAGAAGACAGGTGTCTCTCTATATCTCTGTCCAGAGGTGTCAAAAGGCTGGAGGACTAGCAACCCACATAAACCTATGTGTTTCCACTAACTGATTCCGAAGAGGAGTTTACATCTATGATGAATATTGCTTAAATTGGACCGAACAGAAATAGCTAGCAGATAAAATTTATACCTCATCATGTTTAACTCAATTGGCAAAGGTTAGGCTAATTATTTTTGTTATAGTTAAACTGCATTTTTAAAAAACTTTAAAGGTGGCGTTCAGGTGTCCAGGGTTTAGGGAGGGAATTCCAGAGTCGAAGACCCAGGGTGCTCAAGGTACCACTGATAACAGTGGGACAATGATGGGGGGGTGGGGGGGGTGGAGAGAAGATGTACAAGAATGAGCAAAGTGGTGCTTTTGAGGGGCAGAGGGACCGCACTGCTAGCTACTGGAAATTGGCCATTACCAATTTTTACCCTTATGCATAGCACTGATTTAGCTGTACAGCAAAGAAGTGCAGAACTTTGGTGGACTACTCAATCTGAACTTAAGTTTCCTTCCCCACATCCATGCAGCTACCAAAACCCATTTCTTTCACCTCCACAAAAAAACCCACATGCAGCTTTATTTTCCCAATCCTGAATCATCAACTAATCCAAATTTCTGAAGCCTGCACCATCACCAGAACCAGCACTAAATCATGTACTCCTATTTCCCCTGTACTCTCTACATTCCCCTGGTTCCATGTTTCTTAGTGAGCTTACTTTAAAATTTCCATCTCTCTTTTGAATCCCTCTATGATCTTACTCCATCCCACTTCATAGATTTCTTCTAGCTTTATGTTTTGGGCATCTGCACATCCCTTCTGACAAAACCTACTCTAAGCACCTTCTCCTTGACTGCTTTCGGTCCCTTCATTCTAACCCTCTACATTTTATCTTTATTCCCTCCTGCTCAGTAACCATTATTCTGTCCTTCAGAACGTCACATTATTAAAACACACATTCCTTTGTTGCGGAGGGTCAATTCGTAAGATCTCCATTTCACATAATGACCTATGACCAGCTGTCAGAAACTCTGCTTCAAGGCTACAATCAAAAAAGATAAAGTAATCCAAGGAATAATAATTCACATATTCTCATTAACTTCAGATTCTAGCAAGAATGGTTATGGAGGAGACCAGTGAGTTGTAAGTGAGGCCAGGCAGCTTGATTGACGCACAAGGCCAAACTACTCGTCCTGAATAGTAACCTGCTGTACTCTTAGTTGTCTGCTTTTCTTCATTAGTACAGTACTGTCTATTGTCGATTTTAGTTATATAAAGAACGGATTTAAAAATACAACTCACTGTGGACGATTTAGTATTGATTTTGGCAGTTCTCAGTACTTTCTGGCCAGTTTTAAAAAAAGTTCAAAGCAGAACCATGGTAGTAACAATGCAAGTGGTAGGACATATCACTGTGATGTTATATTAGACGCAGCAACATGTATAAGTTTAGGACGGCAAAGTGACCCAAACTTGTAGATCACAGTGATAAAACTGGGACAAAGCCCAAAGGGGGGAAAGGACAGAGCCAGGAATACGAAGATGACAGTCTGGATAGTAATGATTTACTTAGAATTGTCAGGAACTTGGATGAGACTCAGGAATCAGTACACACTAGAAAGTGACATTTACATGTCTGAGAAAGACAATAACTACAACTCGCAGCCTTACTGTGGATGTTGCTAATCCAGCATTTTATCTGTTATGGTATTATCTAACCACTTAGCCATAATGCTTTTATTTTAACACAATGGACCCTATTTACCATTTTGATTCTAAGTGCTGGGCAGACTTAAAGCTGGGAGTGTTTCAGATCCGACTTTTAGACCCATTCAGGCGCCCCCATACGCACTTTGCCTGCAAAAATATCAGTGATTCCGAATGGCGTTGCAGAAGCCTGTGGGTGGGATTTAATGCGCCTGAAACCCTGCAGCTCCGATCGGCACCTACAACTGCGCATGCGCAGAAAATAAATGATAGAATGCTGCTCCTCTGCCACATCCCTCCCAGGCCAGATAATGCCTCCCCCTGGCCCACACAGACATTGTCCCACCCCCACAACATAATTGACTGCCTTATCCCCCCATACCCCCGCCACCCAGTCCGATTGCGGGCCCCTCCCCCCTTTCCCCCCACTGATCACAGGCAGAGTGGCAGCGGACCCACTTTCTCCCCCCCACCCATCCCACTGATCTCAAGCAGGGAGCCGTCGGACCCACCTCTCCCCCGCCAACCCCCACCAATCTCAAGCAGAGAGCCGTCGGATGTTCGGCACTTACCTTGTCACTAACCCTCATTGATGGAGCCCCCGAAGTGGAATAACATGGAGCATATCTGTTTTGCGCCAATTCTGGATGGGTGAACGCAGTGGTAAAGGGGGAAGTGCCAGTAGATTTGGGCATGCAGCCCATTAAGTCAATTTAAATGCATGCAAATGCATTTAAATGGCCGTCGTGCCCGTTTTAGTCCTTGGTAAAGGGGGAACTGGCTTAGAGGCGGGCATAGATCGCGCTACTCGCTTCACGCCCGACCTTACCAAGTTTTCAGACCGGAAAACGGGCACAACATGATGGTAAAATCGGGCCCAATATTGGATAAAACGGTAGATTTCTTTGCAGGTCTTTTCAATCATTAGCCTATTCACATGCATTCATAATGGGAAATAATAAACAAAGGAAAATAAAGCAATGTTTCCCAAATCAGAAGACCTGGCAATGCAGACCCCAATATACTGTCCCAATAACATAGCACTGCTATCCTGAACTATGCTATGACCAGCCCCATGTGTCCCTTTGGTCTCTCGTCTCAGCAAGGGGACGGCTGAGATATTAGATGGAATTTAATCCAGTCCATAACAGCGGAAACCGTGGCAGCCGGGTCCCCTTAATCGTGGAAGAGACCCCTCACCAATATCCTTGATTAAGTCAGAGGGCAAATGGACAACGTGGGATTCCAACAGCAGGCTGTCAATTAGTTGATTAATGGCCAATTGGCACCTATTATCCCTGAGCACACTGTAATTTAGTGATGGCTCAGGGATTATATGGGAGCCCATGGCTTTCTCACACCTCCAGAAGGCCGCCAGGTAAATTCTGTCAGGTTTGCTGACGGCCTCCCAGGGTGGGGGTGCCCCTCATTATTAGATGCACTGTACCTGATTGAGGAACCCAGGATTGGATGGGCATGGGGGGTGGTGAAAGCTTGCTTGCCCCCCTGCCTTCACCTCCAATTTCTTGCCCCTCACTTGTCTATGACCCCCACTCTGCAATCCCTATCCAGTTCTCACTCACTGTTCGTTAATCTGGGCCTCTGGTGGGCGTATTGTCAGTAAGAAGTCTCACAACACCAGGTTAAAGTCCAACAGGTTTATTTGGTAGCATAAGCCACTAGCTTTCGGAGAGCTGCTCCTTCATCAGGTGAGTCACTCACCTGATGAAGGAGCAGTGCTCCGAAAGCTAGTGGCTTGTGCTACCAAATAAACCTGTTGGACATTAATCTGGTGTTGTGAGACTTCTTACTGTGTTTACCCCAGTCCAACGTCGGCATCTCCACATCAGGGCGTATTGTCAGCAGCAATCAGTGCTCCTGGTGGTGCTGATTGCAATGAGGAGCTGCTATACTCCGGTGGGGTAGCAGCTCGCCACAAGCAAGACTGACAACACTGGGTACTGGGGTCCTAAATCCCAGGGAAGGCCTGATGGTGGACACTTAATACCTTTGGACCTCCTTCATGGAGCTGATGGGCGATCCCCTATGTTTCTCCAACCAGTGGGAGAGACCCTTGTCAGGCTGACTAATTCCTGCCCCCTGATTTTCTTCCCTTTAGTGACTCGCCAGTAGGCTTTCCAATAAAACTGGCCACCTTGTGTTTAAGGAAAACATATTTAGCTATTCTCAAAATGAATGGAGGCCATCTTGGATCTGGGAAGAAATAGTAGATGCTCATTGATCAGTTGTGGTATTGTACAAAGCAGCCTGCCTGGTTCTAATACAATGGCTGCCTCTTTTTGAAAACAATAATTCAAAATCCAGTTCAGATGAAGAAAAAAATCTCAAACATAATTTTTGTGGTAAATATTTTGATACTGCATGATGCGCGATAAATCACATGGGAGGCAGGATGTACCCGAGAAATAAAGGCTTTTATTACCAACAATAACGGAGCCACTATATACAATATACAATCCCAGACTAAAGGGTCACCAGACAGAGCAGTGGCCTTTATACATCTCCAGGAAGGCGGAGCCAACTGGGGTGTACCATTGGACAATATTAACAGGTAGAACAGCCCAACCCTAACCCCAACAATAACATATCTACAAACCCATAGTGCTGGCCAACCATGGCTCAGCACTCCTGGTGGTAACCAACAATGGTTCACCACACTGCAAATAATCACATTTTTGCAAGGGGGGTGGGTAGGGAAATCCAACACCAATGGTACTCTGCTCCTGACAAAATGCCTAAAGCACAGCCTTATCACAATAAAAACCGAGTTCAGTCAGAGAGAAAAGTACAAGGCTACATGGCAACATCTTCATTCCAAGCACTGGCCCTTGCTTGGCTACATCATCGCCCAAGTGAGTTACTATGAGGGTATGTGTATCACCCATGCCATAACAGGAGCCACATGTAGGTCAGCTCCAAGGTCGCCCCATCATCTACAGTATGCGAATGATGCTGGTGTTTGTGCACACTCGGAGACTGAGCACCAAGCCACCATCAACACCTTCACCAAGGCATACGAGATCATGCGCTTTACATTAAACATCTGCAAGACAAAAGTCTTCTATCAACCTGCTCCTTCCGTACAGCACCTCAGTTCCCAGGTAGTCATGAGGTTAATTTATAGCAGGTCATGTGGGTAACATAACCCCAGTTTCTCTTAAAACTCAGTGCCTTCTCCGCCGGACTCCTCCCCACTCCTGCTCCCCTGTTGGCCTCACTAGCCTCCTCAATGGAATCCCTGATTGGCTAATTAGTATGTTCTGATGTAATGCCCAGTCAGGGCACTGAAAGGCGAAACAACAGGCCTTTCAAAGTTATCCCATTGGTAGCCAGTCCATTTCAAGGAAAAGAATTTCCCACAGCACTGGCTATGGTTGCTGATGAGAAGGGCTCCTTTGGTGTGGGGCATTGCAATACAACCACTTAAAGGTCAGTGAGTGGGTGCCATTTCAATTCAAAGGATGCAGCCAACAGGATGTTTTGAATTTGCCTAGTAAATGGAGAATATAAAACAGACGGAGAAAAAGTGAAAAGAAGAGGGGCTGATGCTGTGCAATAAGATAAGGTGCTGATGTGGCTCTTGCATTAAGGGAAAAGTCACAATCTGGGAGGTTTGAACTGTTTTGAGTAAATTGTCAAGAAACTGGGACATTTAATGAAAAACCAGACTGTCTCAGCAAACCTGGGACATCTGGTCACCATACTTCACAACGTGCTTGACATGAGATTCCTGAAACAAGTGCTCTACTTGAAGCTTTGAGACAGCAAGCGAGCCTCAGGGGGGCAGAGGAAATGCTTCAAGGATACCATCGAAGCCTCCTTGAAAAGTGCAATACCCCACCAACACCTGGAAATCCCTGGCCCAAGACTGCCAAAATGGAGGAAAAACTTCCAGGAAGGAGCTGAACACCCTGGGGTTCATTGCCGAGAGAAGACTGTAGCCAAGCGTTGACAGCAAAAGGAGTCTGTGGTAACCCTACCTATCCGCTCCTCCAACCACCATCTGCTCCACCTGTGATAGAGACTGTGGGTCACGGATTGGACTCCTCAGTCACCTGAAAACTCATTCATAGTGTGGAAACTCTGAGGGACTGCCTAAGAAGAGAAGGCACAATACTCTAGCTAATTAGTGTTTTATACAGTTCTAGCATAACCTCTCAAACTCTATGCCTTGGTCAATGAAGTAAGTTATCCTCTATACCTTTTTGTTCACATTTTCCCATTCTGCTATGAACAGGTGCTTACTCTACACTACTCAGATGGACATACATGATCTTATAACTCTACTTCAAAGAAGAGTGGGGGCTGTTATTCCCAGTGTCCTGACCAAAATTTCTCCCTCAATCAACATCACAGTCACAGATTGTCTGGTCATTATAATATTGCTGTTTGTGGGAGTTTGTTTCCATACTTCCCAGCCATTTGTCTACCATCCTTTGATTCAACTTAGCAAATGTTTTCTGCAAATGAAAACCTTACATTCATCTGAATTTGTACCTGAAGCTAAAGTAATAAAGAGTAACTCTGGAAAATTGGCATTTTTAAAAATTCATTCATGAGAAACGGGCATCACTGGATGGCCAGCATTTATTGCCTTTTGGAGTTTGCCAGTTGAGAGTCAACCACATTGCTATGGCACTGGAGTCATATGTAGGCCAGACCAGGTAAGGACGGCAGATTTCCTTCCCTAAAGGATATTAGTCAACCAGATGTTTTTGCATTGTTTTTTCAACAATGCTTTCATGGCCATCAGTAGATTCTTAATTCCAGATATTTTTTATTGAATTCAAATTTCACCATCTGCCGT
This sequence comes from Mustelus asterias, assembly GCF_964213995.1. Lineage (NCBI taxonomy): Eukaryota > Metazoa > Chordata > Chondrichthyes > Carcharhiniformes > Triakidae > Mustelus > Mustelus asterias. The sequence continues at coordinate 104,206,514 of NC_135806.1, forward strand.
GGCGGGATTTGAACCTGGGACCCCAGAACATTAGCTGAGTTTCTGGATTAATAGTCCAGCGATAATACCACTAGGCCATCGCCTCCCGTCTGTCCAAAATCTATTGTTATTTAAGCTCATGCTATAATTTTTAAAAAGCAGGAAATTTAGGCTGATGCGTTAAATAAAACTATCCTAGGAAAGCAGCAAAATCAAAGTGCAAATAAGAGACAGATCAAAATCCCAATGAGTGGAATATTCAGTGAACTTCACTGTGACTGTAGTCATCAGTGTTCATTTAGCAAGAATATCATATAGCCTTTATTTATATCGTTTAATGAACTTGGATGTCAGACTTTAAAAGGAATGTAGCTGTAAAAACAAAAACAGAGCTTCCCGAATGAATAAGTGCTGCCCCATTAGGATATTTCTGCACATTTTTCTGCATCATTTGAAATTATGTTGGAAATTAGACAGTTGAGTGCTGATTACACAAGAGCAGTCGTTCAGACTACAATTAGTAGCTAAGTAGCAATCTTCAAAGACAATGACTCCACACAGTAGGTCAATTGAAATGAATGAGCTTCCCCTTTGTTCTGCTACTTCATTAAATTATACTTTTGGCTGCCTCTCAAACAGAATATAATAATCAGGGCAACTTTTATTAATCACAAATTAACATTTTTATTTTAATAACTGCACATTTAATACAGTAAAAACTAATTTATTACATAAGAAATAAATGTGTTCTGGTCTAGATTAACATGCTTCAGTTACAGTGAGGCCTATTAATCCTACCACATCCCTTATTGATCACCATCCTAGGCTCGACCATCTTCAGCTGCCTCATCAATTACCTTTCCTGCACCATAAGGTCAGATGTGGGGTGGTCACTGATGATTGTACAATGTTCAGCACCATTCATAACTCCTCAGATACTGCAGCACCCACTGCCCACAGCCAGGCTTGGGCTGCGAAGTGGCAGGTAACATTCATGCTATACAAATGTCAGGTAACAACAATTTACATTTCCAAAAAGGAAAAGTGAACCATCTCCTCTTGCGGAGTTTGCACATTCTCCCCATGTCTGCATGGGTTTCCTCCGGGTGCTCCAGTTTCCTTCCACAGTCCAAAGATGTGTGGGTTAGGTGGATTGGCCGTACTAAATTGACCGTAGTGTCAGGGGGATTAACAGAGTAAATGAGGGGTTGTGGGAATAGGGCCTGGGTGGGATTGTGGTCAGTACAGACTTGATGGGCTGAATGGCTTTCTTCTGTACTATCGGGATTCTATGATCTATGATCTCAATCATTTATTTTGCTCTTTGTAAAATTTAATTGAAAGTTAAGAATAATAAGCACTGCTGACTCCCTGATTTGCTGTTTTGTAAGAATACCTGAATGCAATTGGCAGTTTACTCTACATGACAATATCGCTGTTGCCTGGAAATGTCCTTGACTTGGCACTGGATTCTAATTAATGTCAGGAAAGGAATAATCCAAGTCAAAGAGATTTCTGGATCTTTGAGGGGCAGCTTTCTCAGTGAGCATCACCGCTTTGCTTCTGAAAGTGAAATTCGGGCCTTTGGGACTGCACATGCAAGGAGCCAAAACAACTACCTGTAACCGAGTCCTATATCACAGCCCAATCTATATTGCTTTCTTGCCTCTTCCTCTCATTTTGCCTCATCAGTTTTTGCTAATCTTTCATGGGATTTGAATATATTTTTTACACATTCCTATGCACATATTCGAATGTGGCAAAACCTTCAGCTATCTTGGCCTTGCCTTCTGGAGCTTATCCAAACTTTTCTGCCATGATATATTCCACTGTCAAAATTTACCTTGATTCAAATCTTGGGTAACCTCTTCTGTTAATTCCTTCACTGGGAAATGCCCCCAAACATTCACAACATGGAATTTTATTTTTCATAATGTGCTTGATTTTGCTGCAGTAGAATTTAACAAAGCTAATTGAAAATATTGCTCGAGAAGCTGATTGTTTTTCAACTTTAGTTTTATTGCAAAGGGAATCCTAACTTTTGAGCAATTAAGAATGCAAGCATAGAATTAAAACTCTTCATTTTTCTCTCAATTTAATATTACTCAGAACTGGAAGTGTCACCACCCCCAACCCCGGGATGGTTAAATGACATTAAAAATTAGGATGTGACCTTGATCAATATTTTTCTTGCTATCACTTGATGGAAAATGTTAGAGTTGGCCATGCTTTCTTTTTCTGATTACACCAATAGAAGTCACAGTCCAATGTTCAAGATAAAAGAAAATTTCAATGGCAGTATGTGGAACAAATGAACTTTCCCATCGTAAGCAAAAATATAGGTTATAAATTTATTTTAGGTGACATTTTGGGCATTAGACAATAACCATGCAGTCATGGTCATAGTGACTTAGGAATCAACATTCAGCTGAAACAAAGCTGATAAACAATCCAAGTATTAAAAAGCAAATCTTTTAATATATAAATACTTCCGTTAACAGCTGGCATGTTCTCTGTCAATAGTTTTTAAGACCCCACTTTGAAATATCACTATTACATATTATATAAAAACTTATGTACTCCATAATGAGCCTCATATATTAAGTCTTCTTCAAAAGCGCTTAGATTTCTTAAGACAGGAATTATAGATGATACTGTCCAGACCCTCATTTCCCACCTGTTTGCTTTTATCCTTTTATTGCTCAAAGGAATATTAATTGGATTTATTATCAGTGCTGGCACAACATGTATCCTTTCTTTCGAGCCATGCTCTAGCTTTGGTGAATGGCATTAATGATCAGATCTGACCAGCGTATGTAGAGAACCATCACATGATGTGCTACTGTGGCAGCATTGCAGGAATTCTGAAACATTAGAATAGATTGTTGCTTGGGTTTCTTCCATTAAAACATTTAATTGATGTCAAACCTCTGGATGAGAATATATAATTATTATAATAGCTATTATAAGAATGCTGGTAAGATGAGAATAAAACAATATTATAGCAATACAAAATTAACATTCCATATAAATATGACGACAATCATTCATAAAGAGCAGTTGAAATACGAATAGAGTAAAAATCATGTGCATAGAAACAGAAAGGGCATCTAAAAGTTTTATTTAGTGTTATTTCTGAAGACTATTAAGTGAAAGAATAAAATAAACAGAAGAAGCTACTTAATATGGTCTTCTGTAACTTAACATTTGTAGACATACAAATTATAGACATACAAAGCATGCAAAATATTTTAAGATCAGCAATCAGAATTATTGTTATGTAGTGGAGGAGACCATTCAGCCAATCACACCTATGCCAGCTCTTTGGAAGGGCCATCCGGTTAATCCCAATTCCCTGCTCTTTCTCCATGGCCCTGCAGACTTTCCTTTGGAAAGTTATTATTGAATATGCTTCTTGTACCTTTTGGCAATTATCTTGGATGTTTCCTCTGGTTTCTGACCCTCCTGCCGTGAAAGCAATTTCATCTCACCAGCTCACGTTGTTCTTTTAAAATACACTATTGAGAATTTTGCAAATGATACATTTCTTTCAAATTCACATTATAAAATGAGAATTATGTGAATTAATGCACCATCCAAAACTCCGTTCCTCACAATATTCACTTTATCTTATCCCAGTGCTGTAGTTGAGATTTAGAACTCTCAATCCAGCAAAATATATGCACAAGTCCAAGCTCCGCAGACCTTTTGTACTGTACACCTTTCATCTGAAAACAGTCTAGTGAATAAGCATTGCTGACCTGGCATTTGTTGCATTTTGCACTCAGGATACACTGGCAATAGCCATCTATTATTATCCCAGTTGATGTTACTATTGGACAAGGCAGATTCTAGAGGAGAACCTGGCTTGATAGGTCCTAACGGTTTTTTCCAAACCATAGAGGAAAGTTACCGAACAATTTTACAAGAGTTTGCTGATGAACTTTTAACAAAAAGAAGAAAACATTTATTAAATAGGAAAAATGGAGTATATTACACCAAAAGGTTGGAAAAGGCTCAATACAAACACAAGAAAACAATTCAAATATTCACTATTCCTTCACTCCTGCTATATTTTTATACACTTACAAATTCGGAAAAGTCAAACAATCCACCACATCGATCCTATACACTAACGTCCCGCCGTTTGCGGGGGCTACATTCCTGCAAATTCTTGCAAAGGACAAAATCACAAACAATGAACATACTTTATAATGGGAGCGATAGCTTCCAGCCATACCAAAATGTGATACCTAAAGGCACAGAGGCAATAAAAACAATGTCTTTCAGTAAATTCAAGACAATTTGATTGGACAAATTGTTTAACAAAGCAAGAAAACAAGAACTAATTTATATTGAAGTGCTCTCCTGTACCTGTACTGTAAAATACTGGTCAGGAGTTGCAGTATCCTGTGAATCACAACAACTCATGTGCAGTGATAGATGATGCACACTTGCTACTGAGGGAAATACAACATGGAAACTTTGGTTTATCTATTTTCTAAATGTATTTTTTTCTTTATTTTAGGTTTAGTACATGTTCAGGTACAAACCTTTAATGTCTAAATTGAGCATAGGTGAAGATTTGGAGCCCAAATGAGCGAGTGTGTGCATGAGGACCTATTGGCAGGTAAACGAATTTGTGAAAATAGCTGCAAATGTCCTGACTTGACTGTACTTTAATATTCAGTAAGGAGTCTCACAACACCAGGTTAAAGTCCAACAGGTTTATTTGGAATCATGAGCTTTCGAAGCGCTGCCCCTTCATCGGGTGAAGGGGCAATGCTCCAAAAGCTCGTGCTACCAAATAAACCTGTTGGACTTTAACCTGGTGTTGTGAGACTTCTTACTATGCCTACCCCAGTCCAACACCGGTATCTCCACATCATATTTAATATTCAGGGTAAGCATGCGGTACATATGAACCAACTAGTGAACTGTGATCAGACACACCATACACCAATGTAAATGATAGATGCAACTAAAGCAGATTTGATGAATTTCTTAATAATCCACGCAGAAGCTCGTCATACTGTGAGCCAACGAGTCTAACTGAAAATCTCTTTTTCTTACGAGGGTCTTCAATGCACATGTTTGAAGAACTTACTTTGGCATTCTCTTCAAAAGTTGCTCCCACTCAGATGATTTCAATAAGAATCCACCTCCAGGGTTTCAATCTCCAAGATTCCTTTACCCTGGATCTCTGAGTATGCTCAAACTTCACCTTACAAGCATTCTTTCCCTCTTTGGTCATGCCAAGTACAATATCACTGCTCCAAAAGGGTACCTTTGCCCTTATGGCCCGCAGCACAGAGTCACCAACCTTCAGCTGCCCTCTCAGATCTTCAGGGTTTCTCTCAAGTCTGCTTCACTTCTGTTCCCCACAGTTCTCTCTTTAATTCAGAGCCTAACGTCTCTGCTCCTGTGAAGGGATTTTCTCGGGGCATCCCACTGGGGGGTCTTGTATTCAGCCAATCTCAGCTAACACAAAGACTTGCGTATTGAGAGAGAAATAGTCAAAGGATTCCAACTTCTCTCTGACATAAAAACCACAGGAGCACAACAGATATACATTTCTGAAGATTCGATCTTCCCGCCCAACCTGTCATCCAAGCTGGACAGTCCAATTACATTAATACACCTTATTTACTTTGGCCAATAGCATTCTACCTTCCAGCAGAATAAGGAATTCATTGGTCAACTGAACCCAGAGGTTTTCCCCCCGTTGCCTAGTAACCTTGCCTACGCAAATCCGATAGGTTCAAGGATCGCTCCTAATACCTGCAGTCCTGGGAAAGAGAAGGGAGTGATCTTTCTTGTTTGTTTTCTGTCCCCTTATCAGTGGAGTCTGAATATGCCTATTCATTGCAGCTAGAAGCTGAATCCTTCAATTCATCATCAAAAACCTTGGTAGCTTGTAGCTGCCTGACCTGCCCCTGATAATGACAGAGTAAATGCTCTCTGCTTCATTGTTCCAAAAGGATGTGGTCTCTCTAATTAAACTAATTCCCTATTATGCCTAGGGGTAAATTGCTTGTTAGCCAAAGCTCACAACAAAATACAAAAATACAGTTTAAATCTCCAATACTTGTTCAAAATGATTATATATGTGCTTATATAGACAATACCTGTGTATAGTATATAAGTGAGGCACATTGTGATACCTTTGATATATATAAAGGCACACTGCGGACCTTATTTTAAACTAATCTACTCCGTTTTAATAGTCCTCAAAAAGCAAGGGTTTCTGTATCCTCTGCTTCAGCTCTTTTCTCTCAACTTTACAGAACAGGATCCTTTCTGATTTCTGTCCTTGCCCTTACCTTGGACTGTCTCCTGGGACCTCTTTCTGATCCTTGCCTTTGTCCCTGCCTGGGGCTTTAGTATAATCTCAGTTAATCTTTGTTGTGTTTTTTTCATTCCTTTTATACCGAACCCAATAATGGGATTCATACTTGTGTCACAAATGTGGCATATTAAATATTGAAAAGTTTCCCTGATTAGAGGTTTCTAAACACGCTTTGCCTAATGTGCGTGACTAATAGTTGAATAAATTAAAAGTTTGATGATTGACGAAATACTTGCTAAGAATTTGATGCTTTGCATGAGTCCTCGTTGTTTACACTGATTTACATCTATTTTATGTCCGAATGTACACTGATGAGCCTTGCAGGAAATTGTATAGTTTGATGTCAGCAGACTGGCTGCATCATGGGGCTTAATTTCTGGACTGCACCAATGGAGGAAATGCTTTTCCTACATCCTTTCAATGGATTTTATATTGCTGAAAGGAGACATGAAGTTGAAGTTATAGTTGCAAAAATGTGTTTGTTCCGATAAGTACAAGATGAAAGTTTCAGCAATACTGTTTCCCTTTTAAGCAATATTTAAGTTCTGTACTACAAAGGGACTGATTTTATATCCTTTCTCTAATGTTGTGTCCAAAACTTTGCACAATAATCTCGCTGCAGTTTAAGGTCTTGTGCAAGTTCAATGTTATCACTTTTTTGGAGTTGTATCACTGACTATCTTCTGGTTCCACCACTGTCAACAGGGTTTCCTACTGCATGCACCCCTCGCCATTGGGAATCTCATGGTGGGGGTGTACCATCGGCGGGACCAGAAAATTCTGCTGTTGTGAACGGCTGGAAAGTTCCAGCCATTGTCTCAGTACCAAAGTTCTATTTGGGACCAGACTCATTTCATTACCTTCTGCAAGCAAAATTCACAGTTACCATCACACCCAGCCAGCCTCGTGTAGCTCAATGAGTCTAGATGTTTTATTTATCCTTAGTATCATCTTATTTAATCTATGTTGTGTTTTTTTCCATTCCTTTTATACTGAACCCAATTCATAAAACTGCAACAGTGTTCCAACAGCAGCCTAATCAAGTTCTTGCAAAAGTTCAACATCACCTCCTTGTTTTTGTATAAGATTAAATGCAAAATAAAAGATTCAATTTGCTTGTTTCATGACCTGCGTAAATGCACACTAAACATCAATAGTACTGCTGCTCTAATTAGTGCAAAGTTTTAATTTTAATGCCGTAGTTTATTTCCCCATTCTTCTTTCCTAAATTCTCTAAAATTTCCTGCTTTGAATTGCATTACATTACATTTGCTCAACTATTGTAATAAAGAATTTGAGATTGAACCTAATTTAAATGGTCTATCTTCATCCACGTTGTGAATAGGAAGCGATACTATAACAACTAAACAGTTTACGGTCAGACTTTGTTTGTAATATTTTGTGCAGTTTTGGGCATCCATAATAGGAAGAAAATCCAGCAACATTTCACCAGAATGATTCCTGTGAGAAATGCATTTAGTTATGATGACAGATGAGTAAAGTTGAATTCTAATTCTAGCAGTTGATGTAGCAGTGGTCTGACTGAGGTGTTTAAATAATTAAATGAATTGAGAATATAAATAGGAAATGGCTCATCTCTTTGGTATGAAAGCCCAGAGTTAAAAATATCTACAAAAAGATTTGGAAAAGAGTCATGAGAATGCGTCAGATGCTTAAATCAGTTGAATTGTTTAAAGGAGAGGTTGACATTTATTTGGGGTGGAGAAAAGAAATTGGAGTTAAAGATTCACTATGGCTAATGCAATTGAGGACCAGGCTTGATGGGCCTGTTGGCCTATCTTATTCCAATATTCCCATTGGTTGACATCTACATGCATTTTGTTCTAGCTTCATCACCCTCAACAACTGTCAGTTCCAAGTCCAACTGTGCAAGATGGTGCAAAGTATGACAGTTTTGCTTGACTTTAAACTTCCCCTCTTACCCAAAATCCCTTCAGTCAACGTGAATTTAATTATTCCAACTCATATGTTACACTTAGCTCTAACTCTCTTCTGTTGTTGTTAAACTCTAATCTATGCCTTCAGCATCACAAAGGTTGATTCTTTGAATACTCCTCTCACTCTCTTACCCTCCATCAGCTGGTTAATTCAGAATTCTCCGGCCTGTGCTTCCTCTCACACAAGACCGGGACATCTATCACCCTTATCCTTTCTAAGCATCACTGACTCATTCTACTTTGGCAGAATGCAGACATTTCCCAACATAAGGTAATTGAGTGCTCTTACTTATCTGATTACAAGGTCCTGGTTTTCAAATTCTTTCATGGTCTTACACCACTTTATCTTAATGATCTTCTCCAGGCATGTCTCTGGCCAGAACAGCAGGTCCTTGGATGCTACTTATTTCCTGCTCTGCCTACTCCTCCACTAGAGGCTGATCTTTCAGAATGAACACTCTCCTCCTCTTTATAATTCTCTTCCAAAGCCATTATGCCTTTCTATCTTCATCACTTCCTTTAAACGTTTTCTAAAATACTAACTCTGTAAGTCATACTTTAGTCCCTTCCCTCCCATGCCAACATTCCCTCATGTCCGCTCCAAGCATTTTTAATGGCTTGAAGTTCTCCATTTGTCCCTTTGTAAATTGCTGGCAGCCACTTTTTATGTGAGCAACACCACAGTAAAGCCAGGTAGCCGTTGTAACAATTGTATTCAATATCAGTTATCAGAAGGATAGAGCTAGGCAGAGGATTAAAATATGGGTAAGGCAGGAGAGGCTGCACTATCTTCAGGATTCAGGTGAGTGGACAGGAAGAATAACAGCAGCAATGGGACTGAAGTGGATATAAACAGAGGCTAAACAGGTCAAGGAGAGCAGCTTGATCCTGAAATGTTGTCTCTTTTTCGGCTTTCTGTATGCTGCTGGGTTTGGTTGCTTAAATTAGCAAAATGTTACTTGGAAGATTACCAGAAAAAATAATTATTTACTCAAAATATTCGTCCTGATTCTTTTAAAAATAACCTTCCCAATTCATTTTGTGATGTGAAAAAATGGCTTCTGCACAACTGCTATGCTATTAAGGCTATATCCTTGCTGTTGTCCTGGTGGATCCTTTGATAGACCAATGCAGAAACAAAATAGAATCATACTGGAGAGAGCTGATTAATATTTATAGACGACTTGAAATGTTGCAATCCAATGAGCAATGCCATAATTGACCATGGCTATGCAACACCTATGCAGCACATACCATGTGAACCTAAGTATGGATGTTTCAATATCCTAAATAAATCATTTTTAAAAGATGTTTAAAAGTGTTGCTCAATTTTTAGTCTCATTGATAAAGCTTTGATTTTAGGCTGCAAGTTTTGAGACAAGTATGATAATAACTTTTTATTGTGAGTTATATTAAGGGTTAAGGTGTAGAGTTTTGGTTTAACTTGAAGGTAAATTGAAGGTTATTACTTATAGTTTGTTTTAGTATGCCTATGTGTGTTTACCAACCATCCTTGAACTTCTAACCCAGCTGAGGGGCTTTTGGAAGCAAGAAAGCCCTAAGGTTGCTATAGAGGAAACCACTGAGGATGGAGCTAAAAGAAAAACTGGTGACTTTTTCTTTAGGGAAAGTTCTTTGGGTAAGAAAAGCGGACTTGGAGGCAGTTGCGTTTAACCAGAGAATGCAGCTCTGTATGTTATAAGTCAAAAAACGAAGTTCTAGAGCATTAACCTGTGCAGCCAGACCGAAAGAAAAAGGAACTCCTCCCAGATTATGTGCATGTTCAAAACCCCGTATGAGTGAAAGCCACAGGAAAAAAAGTAAACTGGGCTAAATCTGTTGGATTAAGTTTAAGGTAGAAGCTCATTGTTTAGAATCATTGTCTTACTTGCTCAATGTACCTATTTTGTTATTGCTGGTGTTTGTTTTGTTTAGGCTTGCATAGTAAAGATTCTTCTGGTGTTTCAATTTAATCTCTGAGTCCTGACGTTTGTTTTCTTACCATTGGTCTTTCCATGCATTACATTCTTTGAATGATTATGGTCTATCAAGCCAGATCCTAACAAGTCTCAGGCTTTGGAGACAGTACAGAGAAGGTTTACCAGGATGTTGCCTGGTATGGAGGGTCTTAGCTATGAGGAGAGATTGGGTAAACTGGGGTTGTTCTCCCTGGAAAGACGGAGGATGAGGGGCGACCTAATAGAGGTGTATAAAATTATGAAGGGCATAGATAGAGTGAACAGTGGGAAGCTTTTTCCCAGGTCGGAGGTGACGAACACAAGGGGTCACGGGTTCAAGGTGAGGGGGGCAAGGTTCAACACAGATGTCAGGGGGACGTATTTTACAGAGGGTGGTGGGGGCCTGGAATGCACTGCCAAGCAAGGTGATTGAGGCGGACACGCTAGGATCGTTTAAGACTTATCTAGATAGCCACATGAACAGACTGGGAATAGAGGGATACAAAAGAAAGGTCTAGTTGGGCACATGAGTGACGCAGGCTTGGAGGGCCGAAGGGCCTGTTCCTGTGCTGGATTGTTCTTTGTTCTTTTTCAGTATTCTCATAGCTGGGATTTATAACAGTATGCACTGCCTATCAAATAACAATCTATTTAAAATTTGGATCTGAGAAAGGAATAGCAATCAAATACACAGCGACCTCAGAGGTATCAGCTGGTTTGGGAACTCAGTGCATACCATCTTCATGATTGGTTCAGAGCTCCATTAGCAGAGGTCGGGGAGTAGATCACACCTACCCATTTTCTCTGGAGACAAAAAGGACGAAGAAGTAGATGTAAAAAGAGCTGGGTTGTGCCCCAGAAACATCCTTTACGTTCTCAATTTTTCTACGGTTGCTATATAAACCATTTTTCATTGTCATGTTTTGAACATTCATGAATTTACTCAAAGTTGTAAGTATTGCTTACTCCCTAATTTCATAACCAATTTTATTTTCTTGTAAGCTGGTCAGCACTTCATCAGTCAGGAAACTGGAATAATTCATAGAATCATAGAAACCCTACAGTGCAGAAAGAGGCCATCTGGCCCATCGAGTCTGCACCGACCACAATCCCACCCAGGCCCTACCCCCATATCCCTACATATTTACCCACTAATCCCTCTAACCTACACATCTCAGGACACTAAGGGGCAATTTTTAGCATGGTCAATTAACCTAACGCGCACATTTTTGGACTGTGGGAGGAAACCGGAGCACCCGGAGGAAATCCATGCGGACACGAGGAGAATGTGCAAACTCCACACAGACAGTGACCCAAGCTGGGAATTGAACCCAGGTCCCTGGAGCTGTGAAGCAGCAGTGCCAACCACTGTGCTACCGTGCCGCCCAATTAAGACCGACTTTGCCCATGCCCTTTGTGAGTGTTTGTCTGCAACAAGCTCGAAGGATGTACTGAAAAAGCAAAATATTGTGGATGCTGGAATCTGAAACAAAAACAGAAAATGCTGGAAAATCTCGGCAGGTCTGACAGCATCAGAGCTCTGACGCAGGGTCATCTAGACTCGAAAAGTTGGCTCTATTCTTTCAGATCTGCTGAGATTTTCCAGCATTTTCTGTTTTTGTGTCAAAGGATGTACTGTTTAATTGTAGTATCTCTTTTTCCTGCTCAAGATGAAGCATTTTGATACCCTCCACATGACATTTTGTGGAAACCTGAAGAAAATGTTCAATTTTGCTTGAGTGCAAACAGCAACAGCAGCAATGCACATAGTTATAGGTTACGGAACCAAGGCAAATGGTTGCAATTAAGATGCGGATCAGCCAGTCATAATCAACTGAATAGCAGGACACGTTCAAGCGGCTGATTGGTCTTCTCCAAATCCTATGTTCCTAGTTACTTATAGGTAAACATTTGGTTATTTAATATTCAGGATGGATAACTTAGCAAAGAAAGTCTCTGGCCTTCATCCAATCCTAAGAAAACAACTGACCTGATTGACTTGAAACTGTAAAAGGTACAAAACTAATCTAAAAGAAAGACTTGCAATTATATAGCACTTTTCAGGACCACCAGACATTTGAAACTGCTTTGCAGCCAATTTACTTTTTAATTGTAGTCACAGTTGTAAAGTAGGAAACATGGTAGCAAATTTGGGCACAGCAAACTCCAACAAACAGCAATTTAATAATGATTGTTAATTGAGGGATCGATATTGGTCAGGAAACCATGGTAACACTCCTGCACTTTTTCAAAATTGGGCCATGGGATTGTTTATATACCCCTGAAAGGGCATCCAAAAGATTTCACTGGAATCATGTCAGTCTTGTTTATTTTTGCTCAGGTTCTAGGGTGGGATTTGAAGCTGAAAACTTGTGACTCAGCAGCAAGAATGCTACCAACTCAGCTATATTTGACACTATGATTGCATCGTAGAAATAGGTGCAAGTTGAGACTGATCCTTTGATCATTTATGTGCCATTAATGAAAAGGAAGCGGTTTTGCATTTTAATTTACAAATTTTTGTCAACATTTAACTGGTACCATTGTTCAGTTTAGAATTGTCTATTGATGATATAGAATCCCTACAACGCAGAAGGTGGCTATTCGACCCATCGAGTCTGTGCTGCCAACAATCCCATCTCTGTAACCCAACGTATTTACCCTGCTAATCCCCCTGACACTAAAGGTAGATTTAGTCAATCAACCTAACCGGCACATCTTTGGACTGTGGAAGGAATCCGGAGCACTCGGAGGAAACCCACACCGACACAGGGAGAACATGCAAACTCCACACAGTCACCCGAAGCCAGAATTGAACCTGGGTCCCTGGCACTGTGAGGCAGCAGTGCTAACCACTATGCCACCCGATATGTTTAATTTATTCTGGGTTGCTGTGGTAAATGCTATAATTAACGAGCTGTGTCAAGGAATAAGAAGAATATGTTGTTCAAAAACTAAATGGAAGTGACTCAAAGATGATAAAATGGACTAATGCAGGCATTGGAAACCCTGAGATTGAGAGTGAACGTTGTTTTTTTTCTTGGCTAGAATGACATATTCCACCCACCGTAGGTGTTATTACATCTTGAAACCAAATTCAATAAAGCTACAGGAAACCTCAAACACATTTTCGTCATCAAACAGTCTGGTGTTTCTTGCTGGATGACATTTCAGACAGTGATCTCAACAGTGCATCAACCAGGGCAACATACTTCTGTTACATTGCCAGCTGATGTAACCAATGAGCTTATCCTGTGAAAGGCAGAAAGCAAACTGCCTGCAGAATCCCTCACGTGAGTGAGTGATCTCAGCGTAGCTGAAGTGGTGAATGATTTTTCCCTGTGGCTGAAAAGAGAGCAGAACCCTTTAGTGGGCACATTAATATCTGCTCATATCCGGTTTTGCGGCTCACATGAGTTGCTAAAAAGTAATTTGAGGGTAACTTCTCACAACAAGTTACAAGAAGAGCTGTACCCAATTTAAGGGCAGATGGTAATGCCACTAGACTAGGAATCCAGAGGCCCTGGCTAATGCTCTGGGGAACAAGAACAGAAAATGCTGGAAAAACTCAACAGGTCTGGCAGCATCTGTAGGGAAAGAAAACAGAGTTAACACTTCAAGTCTAAATAAATCATCTTCAGAGCTAAAGAGAGGGAGAAATGTGTTGGATTATATGTTGTATGAAAGGAGGTGGAACAGACTAGAAGGTCAGCAATTGGTAGGTGAGAGCAGAGATTGCAACAAGGATGTCAGAATGTGTTAATGGGAGAATAAAGATCAGCGCTAGATGAAAGCAAAATTTAAGAAAAAGTGACAGATGGCCCAGTGGGAAGGTTTTTGCACTGGGGCAAAACCTGTTTGGCATATCAAAAAGAAAGTTAAGATGGAAGAGAAGGGTCACAATCCAAAGCTGCCAAACTCTTGAGGGCTGAAACATGCCTAGTCGGGAGATGAGGTGGTGCTCCTTCTGTGTGTGCTGGGCTTCACTGGAGCACTGCAGAATCCCAAGGATGGACATGTGGGCATGGGAGCAAGATGCTGAGTTGAAGTGGCAAGCAACAGGAAGGTTGGGGTCATGCTTGCAGCTGGAGCGAAGGTGTCCTGCAAAGCGGTCACCCTGTCTACGTTTAGTTTCCCCAGTGTAGAGAAGACCGCTTTGGGAGCAACAAATACAGGAGACCACACTGACTTCACCTGAAGGAGAGGCGCTGCGAAAGCTTGTGATTCAAATAAACATTTTGGACTATAACTTGGTGTCGTGTGACCTCTCAAATTAAAGGAGGTGCAAGCGAAATGACCTGAACGGAATCTTTGGGGCCTTGAATGGTGAGGAAGGAGGAGGTAAAGGCACAGGTGTTGCACTTTCTGTGATTGTCTGGGAAGGTGCTGTGGGAAGGGGATGAGGAGATGAGCGTGATGGAGGAGGTGAGCAGGATGTCATGGAGAAAGCGGTCCCTGCGGAATGCTGGGGGAGGGGGGAAGGGGGTGACGAGGGGTGGGGGGGGGGGTGTGATTGGAGGATGTGTTTCGTGATGGCATTATGCTGGAGTTGGCAGAAATGAGAGAGCAGAGATTGCAACAAAGAGGTCAGAATGTGTTTGTGGCACGGTGGCGCTATGGACCCGGGTTCGATTCCCGGCTTGGGTCACTGTGTGTGTGGAGTTTGGACATTCTCCCCGTGTCTACGTGGGTTTCCTCTGGGTGCTCCGATTTCCCTCCCACAGTCCAAAGATGTGCAGGTTAGGTGGATTGGCCATGCTAAATTGCCCCTTGGTGTCAGGGGGACTAGCTAGAGTAAATGCTTGGGATTATGGGGATGGGGCCTGGGTGGAATTGTGGTCAGTGCAGACTCAATGGGCCAAATGGCCTCCTTCTGACTGTTGGATTCTATGATTCTAGATTGATGCACTATCAATCAAGCAAAGACTAGTTTGTATGCAAGAACAAATAGGCTTTTATTCGCAAAAGACTTGGAGCACACCCATGCTGATGAACTGGTCCGGCGACTGAGGCAGGGGGGTTGGGAGCAGTCACTTTTATACCTGGACCAAGGGAGGAGGAGTCTCAGGCAGGGCCGGCAGGGGCATGCCCAGGCATGTCACACACACACAGGCAATAAGCTTAACAGTGGTTTACCACATTGATACCTAATACTAGATCCCATCAATCATTGACCTGCATTGCACCAGCTACAGTATATAATCCAACACATATCTCCTCTTTAACTCTGAAAAAGAGTCTTTTGGATTCAAAATGGTAGCTCTGTTTTCTCTTCCTACAGAAGCTGCTAGACCTGCCGAACTTTCCAGCATTTTCTGTTTTTGTTTCAGATTCCAGCATCCACAGGATTTTTGTTTTGGTTTTAGTACTCTGGGAATATGGATTCAAATCCCACCACAGCAACTGGTGAAACTTCAATACACTTACCCAAGAAACCAGAAAGGACTTCAGCTCAACGTCTCAGCTGAGAATCGGGATCTCTGACAGTGTAGCACACTGTCCGTAATGCACTGGAGTGTTAACCGTGACCGAGTGCTGGAGTGAGGTTTAAATTCACAACATTCCGAGTTAGAAGTGAGCGGGCAACCACAAGTATGGACTTGATTCAATGGTTCATTTTATTCTGTTTTTTCAGTCAAGAGAGAATTTTTTGAGATTTTTCACTCAGCCATTACACAAGCAAATTACAGAAGAACAGGAGCTCACCACAATACAAAGATGCATTCCTGAGTGTGGACAATTTTCTGGGGTTGGAGTCATTTAAATAGTTTTGGTGGGCCCACTGCAGTGTAATATGCATGGCAGCCTTCGCGCTACTTGCAAGTTCAAATACAATTCAAAGGTTTTCAACAAAGATGCTTCAGCACCTGCAGATCCCCTTCCATTGCACATTGTAACATTGGATTTCAGAAGCAAGCAAATAGCCCTTGCTGCCTCCTTCTCCATTACTCCCCTGTTTCTTCCACAATCCTTAAAGCTCATTGCTAGATAGACTATTGGTCCTATCATTTCCCAAAGTACCAGATGCCATTTGCCCATGCTATGCCATTACCAACTTAGAAATTCAATTACTATGCAAAATAATTTCAATCTGAAGAAGGTAGGAAAATGTCTCAGTAACTATACGTGTCATAAAGAGCCCGATCTCAGCAAGATCTGGTCTATCTTGCCCAGAATTTCCTGGAAAAATAGCAGTATTTGAATGATGTATACCATTATTAATGTGCAGAGAAAATATCAAGGAGTTCAGTTACCTGGAGGATACGTGCATTTAACCCAACTGAGTATGAAATGGTTAACGGCAGTATTTATATTATTGATAACTTGTAATACAAAAGTCAATTTATTTGGAGGCAAAACCTGAAAATGCAAGAGCTGTAGCCACGCACTGCAGGCCATTGTTGAGAGAAGGGGAAAGGCAACAGCAAGTCGACCTGTGTTCTTGAAAGTAACTTATTAATTCTTACTGACAGCTATAATTATCATTCAAAGTAAAGGATTCAAAGATCTGCTCAGTTAAAAACTTAAGAAAGGGTCTGTGATGCCAGGACTAATTAAATGCAGAGAAAAATTAAGGAAAGCAGAACAAAACTGAAATGAAGTGCAATTTAAGTTGGCACTCTTTCCATAAAATCTGTTCCAAGTAAAGTTAACTCCAGTACAAAATGTTCCCCTCCCTGTAATCACAAATGTTTGCTGATTCATACCAAGATACTTGCATGTAAACCAGTTTTGCATCCACAGTCCAAATTACAACATAATGTTATACACTGAAGTTTTGTACAATTCTGCAACCTTTGTTGATGTGAAAATTGCAGATCAAACAATTTATATCAATTACTGTTACACCTTTTACATTTTCACGTTCTACACTTTATAATGCATACATTTTTTTTAACCGATGTTTTTTCCCTTACCATGATGGCAATTCTGGGAATATATTATGTTTCCATCTCTTATCCAGAATTTGTCTATTCCTGGAGATCAGGTGTAGTGTACAATCTACTTTTAATTTGAAGTTGCTTAATTGAAATGATTAGCTATTATGAATTGAAATCATGCAAAAAAAAAAGCAAGTTGTTGCTATTTACAACAACCTGAGTTTAAGTATCACAAATTTACAATTCAAAGTACTATTCGATGATGTGTAAAGTTAAAATGGGACTGGAGTAGACTGAACTAGTCATGGTTTAGTTGCGTCAAAAACAAAATCTTGTGTTCACGTAGCACTCCTAACAAAGATGAATAATTTGATGTGAAAATGAAGAGGGATGGCCCAAGTGCAAGATGTGAGCTTTTACTGGGATTCTGAAGACAGACAGCAGAGTGGCAATAAAACTTCCAGAGAGAATTCTAAAAGTCAAGGTGTAGTGATTGAAAAAACAGCCTCGGATGGTAAACAGGATGGAGTGGCAAAAGCACTAATTTGGTATTAGAGGTCAGGGACACATGGCTGAAGAAGAGAATTAGATTAGGTGAAGTTAAAATCTCTTATTGGTCATTACCTGACACTGTGGGCACAAGTATTATTCTAAGTCTGAGTCTTGTTCAGGTGGGTACAAACTGCTTCAGGCTGTAATGAGATCTGGAGCGAAGTGGCTCCGGCAAACTTTGCAAAGGTGTTAAACCTATATGCCACTCTACATTTGTCCCACTCTGCTGTTGTAACCTCAGCAGAACTCCAGAGACAAATTCTGGTACAAACAACCATTTTCAGCTGTTTTTCATTTCTCTGAAGATTTATTTTAATTTTCCCCGAAGTTATTTTAGAAGCTTGAGAGAATCCCAACAATACTTCAGGGCCATTTTCGTAGGTTGTCAAAGGGTTTTGATTTACGCTCTGAAATGACAGGCCAGTCACTCTATTCGAGACTAAACCATATATCGGCAATTTTCTCTGCAAGTAAAATATGTCTCAAGAAACCAGAAATCAATTCTCTTTGTAAGCATTTGAGTTAAAAACATTTATTGGTAACTACCTACTTGTTCCAAAATGGAACAAGCTGTATGTACTTACCCTTACTATAACAATCTGTCAGGGCAACCTCTTTCCTGGCCAAGTTGAGGGTGATTAGAGTCAGTGTTTGTAATAGTGCACGGGTTTAGAATGGGCCACTTTATCACCAACATTTTTATTTTGAACCAATAAAATCACATCGTCAATTTTTAATGATCTAACTGGAGGCAGAGACAATCAACCAAGAACTGTGTACCTCACAAAATGAAAATGAAGGATTCTTCCTTCACCGACAATGCAAGTAGGCTTAACTAAGTAGGAATGTTAAATAACATATTCCTCTCCTGCACACTATCTCTATTAAACTCTTTGGAGACTACAAACGTCAATACGATAAAGTCCTAAAGCACAAGCGACCACATTGTTGTTCCAAAGATATTTTTTCTTCCTTTAAAGAAACAATAGATTTCACAGGATTCACTTGCAATTCTGAACTATTATCTACAGGTAGAATAAAAATATTGCTGATGCATACTAAGCTAAAGCAAACTGCATGCCTTCAGGTTTAACATAAAACCAGTCGTAACAATATCCAAACTTTACACGTTAGATTCACATACATCTCCAAACAGGTCGCAAACACAAGAAGGGAGTGAATATAATAGAAATGTTAATTCTTGCCATGTAAATTCTGAAGGAACACAATTGCTTCGCAGAAAACTGCTAATTAGTTGAAGCCACATTGTTTTGAATAAATTCGCTATCAGTACTGTACACCATTAATCCATATAAGCAATTAACTCACTTTTGGTTCAAACTCATCCACGCAACTAGTTTAAACTCCAAAATGATTGTATAACATTTCCACTATGAAATGATACAGTGGGTTGTTAATAAAGAAATGCTTAGTGTGTTTGCATGGCACAACTGTTTGGTTCGTTTTATGGCGAAGTTAAAGCATTCTCGTGCTTGTGGCTCACGGCTTAATTTCAAACACTCAGTTCATGTAAAATAAACACTTCAGCTTCTGAGAAAAGTCTTACCTCTTTTCTGGAGAATCTTTTGGGGTCTCTGCTATTTTATTCTGCTGGGGAAGTCGCTGTCGTCGCTTTCGACTTGGTGCTATGTCAGCCACATCGTGTAGGCTGCTGCCAAAGGGATCGCTCTGGGGTGGAACTGAAAAGGATGGGAAACAATCATAATGAATATGTATATTTTTGTCATCTGCAAGTTAAATGGACTGAACTATTGACCTTAAACCTTGAAGAACATATTTAACATGTAGAGCATACTAAAAATAAGAAAATGCTGGCAATACTCAGCAGGTTTGTCAACATCAGTGAAGAAAGAAGCAGAGTTGTCACATATTAAAATATATACTACCTGGTTGAATCACATTCAGGTAAGGAGCAGGATTACTGGCATATTCGAGAGAGTATTAAGATGGAAATATCGGAAATGAACTAAAAATACTTTCTTATATTTTTTTTAAAAGTCTCCTGGTAGTTAATCAGTCTCTCTTAAAACGGAGGATGCACAAAAGATGGATAGTTAAATAGCTAACATAAAAACTTCAGGAAAAGTGGAGTATGCACTTCATGTATGCAAAAAAAGTTTGGCAATTTGGCCTTTTGGTCGACATGCTGCACTTGGTTGAAGTCATTAGGTTACACTTTAGCTTCATTTGAAGCAATTTTTAAAAACGGCATCTCGGCCTTTTGGCTAAGATGCAAATGAGATCAAGCCTTGGAGGAGGTTCAATGCCTACTCCAATCAGCTTGGATCATGTAGATCAAGCCCAAGACAGGAGGTGAGAGCCCTGTCTTTTCAGCTTGGATCGGGAATGTCTCAACTTGTTGAGACTCTGAATTGGACTTGATTTGATTGAATTTTTAAAAAAAGTATGGCAATTCGATCTTGCTCTCCAATTGAAACCTTCTTTCAGACTTTGCATTAAGCATTCCTGATCGCCCCTTCACTATCAGTTAATCCATTTTGAAAGTTTGCACCATTCTACAATTTATGGCAATTCAATAGTTACAAAGTAACTACAGAAAATAACTTACAAAGTATGTTTATCTATGCCGATCCCACAAGGTGTTATTTGAAAATAGTAACTTTAAGAATGAAAGGCAGATGGCCCATTTGGTGGTGGAGGGGGGGTTGCATTGAGGAAATGCATGAATGGGCTACTTTAAAAAAGGGGTTTAAGATGGAGTAAAAGGGTCACAATCCATAGCTGCCAAACTCAACGTTGAGTTGAGTTTGCAACATGCCCAACTAGAAGGTGCGATGCTACCCCTCCAGCTTGCAGCAGGTTTCACTGGAGCATTGCAGCAGGCCAAAGGTGGACATATGGGCATGAGGGCAAGATGCTAAGTTAAAATGGTATGCAATGGGAAGGTTGGGGTTATGCTTGTAGACTGAGTTGTGCCAAACAGTCATCCAATCTACATTTAGCCCAATGTAGAGGAGAGCGTATTGTGAGCAACGAATATGTTAGACCAAATTGAAGGAAGTGAATCGCTGCTTAACCTGAAAGAAGTGTTTGGGGCCTTGAATGGTGAGGGAGGAGATAAAAGGGTAGGTGTAGGACCTTCTGCAGTTGAAAGGGAAGGGGTTGTGGGAAGGGAATGGGGAGTTGGGCATGATGGAGTGGAGGACCAGAGTGTCACGGTGAGAGCAGTCCTGGTGAAATGCTGTCGGCGGGGGGGGGGGGGGGGGGGGGGAGGGGTGTTTGAATGGGTGGGTTGTGGAAATGGCAGAGGATGATCCTTTGAATGCGAAGGCTATTAGGGTGGAAAGTGAGGACAAGGAGGACCTTATCATGTTTCAGGGCAGAAGGCCATGGGATGGGAGGGAGAATATGAATGTCCACAGCATGAATAATAAACAAATTTGTCAACAAAACAAGCAGAATCACTCATCCCGTTAAAAATGGTCAGAAGGTAAAAACTTAAGAGAACTTTTAAATTATAATAAATATATATACACAAAAGTAGAGAACACTTCAATAAATTTGTTTTTCTATGTTTGTACGCATTGCATGAAAGCAATAACTTTTTTCATGGTTTAACTCTTCAATACAACAGGAATGTTTCCCAGGGGTCCCTTCAGTATTCTTGGGAGGTTGAGGCTGGAAATGTATGTGAAACTGTTTATAGAGGTTTTGTTTTCAGAACATTGAAAGGACACCCCTAACTAGGTTCTTTCTCTGGTCAAAGATTAGCTTATAGTGGCTATGAAACTACTGCTTATTTAGTTTTGTTATAAGACATGATGAAGTTATTATCATAAAAACGGGTTCAATATTTATTTTTAACTGAAGACATTAGTCTATTCATAAATGAAGCTGAAATGGAAGACCATCGGTTTACAGAAACTATTGTGTTTAACTATGAATCCTAAAGAAAAAGTTTATAACAATGGAATGCTAGTCCAAAATATGGTTGAAAAGGCATAACCATCATAAACACAATTGTTTCATGCAGCTGATAGCACATTAGAATAATTAAGTGCAGTTGGAATTGCTCAAATTGTTCTATGTTAATTCTTCCATTAGAAAATGTAGCACAGCTCTGGGTTAATCCTGACTTGCAGATTGATGGAAGCTGATAACTGATGCACCTTGTCTGGAAGGAGTTGTTCATTAAAACTTTTACTCAGCCATTAAAATTAACCATAAATGACTACTTTTTAACATATTATTTCAAGTACAGAGTTTCATTTGCAGATTGGTTTGAGATTCCATGGACAATTTTGTCAATTATTGAGCAGCAAACCATTTATTAACTTTGTAATCATTGCGTCTTGGAAGTGCAGCAGAGAGGGAGAGATTCGCGAGAGGAGTGCTGCGGGTAAGCGCTGTTATTTTTAACTTACTTTTTCGCGGGTTTTTTCTTTAAAAATATCTAAACCCGGAAGTGGTCGCGCAGGGAGGTCTGGGAGAGAGAGATTTTTTTTTTTTTAAAGTTACTCACCTCAGTGAATCGGCCTCATTGCGTCTTGGAAGTGCAGCAGAGAGGGAGAGATTCGCGAGAGGAGTGCTGCGGGTAAGCGCTGTTATTTTTAACTTACTTTTTCGCGGGTTTTTTCTTTAAAAATATCTAAACCCGGAAGTGGTCGCGCAGGGAGGTCTGGGAGAGAGAGATTTTTTTTTTTAAAAAGTTACTCACCTCAGTGAATCGGCCTCATTGCGTCTTGGAAGTGCAGCAGAGAGGGAGAGATTCGCGAGAGGAGTGCTGCGGGTAAGCGCTGTTATTTTTAACTTACTTTTTCGCGGGTTTTTTCTTTAAAAATATCTAAACCCGGAAGTGGTCGCGCAGGGAGGTCTGGGAGAGAGAGATTTTTTTTTCCCCAATAAATTGGAACAGAGAGGAATCCCGATACTCTACACTTGTAGAGTATCCCACCCTCCCTCCTCCTCTAACCTAAAAAAAAAGACCCAGTGAGAGCAGGGCTTTGGAGAAAACAGGAGGAGGAAAGGTTAGTTTAAAATTTTCATTCACTTTTTTTTTCCCTGTGTGTTTAAAGGGGCAATTATGAGTGTGAGGCCAGTATGTTGTTCCCAATGTAGGATGTGGGAGGTCCTGGAGGCTCCTAGCCTCCCGGAGGACCATATCTGTGCTGGGTGTGTTGAGCTGCGGTTCCTAAGGGACCATGTTAGGGAACTGGAATTGCAGCTCGAGGACCTTCGCCGGGTTAGGGATAGTGAGGAGGTCATTGACAGGAGCTATCGGCAGGTGGTCACACCGGGACCACGGGAGGAGGGTAACTGGGTAACAGTGAGGAAGGAGAAAACTCAGTTGATGGTGAGCACCCCGGTGGATGTGCCCCTTAATAATAAGTACTCCTGTCTGAGTACTACTGGGGTGGACAGCCCACCTGGGGGAAGCAGCGGTGGCAGTGTCTCTGGAGCTGAGCCTGGCCCAGTAGTGCAAAAGGGTAAGGAAAGGAGGGTAGTGCTAACTGGGGACTCTACGGTGAGGGGGTCAGATAGGCGTTTTTGCGGACAAAGACGGGACTCTCGGATGGTGGTTTGCCTCCCTGGTGCAGGGGTCCGGGATGTCTCTGGTCGAGTCCCAGAAATCCTGAAGGGGGAGGGAGAGGAGCCAAAGGTCGTGATGCATATAGGTACTGCTGACATAGGTAGGAAGAGGGAAGGGGTCATGAAAAGAGAATATAGGGAGTTAGGTAGACAGCTGAGAAAGAGGAATGCAAAGGTAGTAATCTCGGGATTGCTGCCTGTGCCGCGGGAGAGTGAGAACAGGAATCGGTGGAGAATGAATGCGTGGCTGAGGGACTGGAGCAAGGGACAAGGATTTGGGTACTTGGATCATTGGGACCTCTTTTGGGGCAGGTGTGACCTGTTTAAAAAAGACGGGTGGCACTTGAATTCCAGGGGGACCAATATCCTGGCGGGAAGGTTGGCTAAGGCTACTGGAGAGACTTTAAACTAGAAAGGTTGGGGGGAGGGAATCGAAATGAGGGGACTGAGAGTGAGGAGGTTAGCTCGCAAATAGATAAGGAATGTAAACAGGGTAAGAGGGAGGTTAGACGAGTGATGGAGAAGGGAAGTGCTCAGGCTGAAGGTCTGAGATGTGTCTATTTTAATGCCAGGAGTGTAGTGAATAAAGTGGATGAGCTTAGAGCGTGGATTGCTGCTTCGAATTGTGATGTGGTGGCCATTACGGAGACTTGGATGTCTCAGGGACAGGACTGGGTGCTTCAGGTGCCGGGTTTTAGATGTTTCAGGAAGGACAGGGAGGGAGGCAAGAGAGGGGGGGGAGTGGCACTGTTGATCAGGGATAGTGTCACGGCTGTAGAGAAGGTGGACGCCGTGGAGGGATTGACGACGGAGTCTCTGTGGGTGGAGGTTAGGAACAGGAAGGGGTCGGTAACGTTGCTGGGTGTTTTCTATAGGCCGCCCAATAGTAACAGAGATGTTGAGGAGCAGATGGGGAAACAGATCCTGGAGAGATGTAGGAATAACAGAGTTGTCGTGATGGGAGATTTTAATTTCCCAAACATAGATTGGAATATCCCTAGGGCTAGGGGTTTGGATGGAGAGGAGTTTGTTAGGTGTGTCCAGGAGAGTTTCCTGACACAGTATGTGGATAAGCCTACTAGAGGAGAGGCTGTACTTGATCTGGTGCTGGCTAATGAACCTGGACAGGTGGAGGATCTCTCGGTGGGTGAGCATCTTGGGGATAGCGATCATAATTCTATCTCCTTCACGATAGCATTGGAAAGAGATAGGATCAGGCAGGCTAGGAAAGTGTTTCTCTGGAGTAAAGGGAAATACAGTGTCATCAGGGAGGAAATTAGACGGGTAAATTGGAAGGAGGCATTCTTGGGGAAAAGTACCGAAGGAAAGTGGAGGATTTTCAAGGAATGTTTGTCTGGAGCTCTGCATGACAACGTTCCGATGAGACAGGGGGGTGTTGGTAGGGTACGGGAACCGTGGTGCACGAAGGTTGTGATGAACCTGGTGAATAAGAAAAGAGAGGCGTACAGAAGGTTCAGAGAGCTAGGAGGTGTTAAGGATTTAGAGGAGTATACGGGATGTAGGAAGGAGCTTAAGAAGGAAATTAGGAGAGCGAGAAGGGGTCATGAGAAGGCCTTGGCGGGTAAGATTAAGGAGAACCCCAAGGCTTTCTACAAATATGTCAAGAGTAAAAGGATGAGATGTGAAGGCATAGGACCCTTAAAAGGTGAAGGGGGAAAAGTTTGTGCGGAACCGTTAGAAATGGCGGAGCTGCTTAATGAATACTTTACCTCGGTATTCACGGTGGAAAGGGATCTGGGTGGTTGTACTGCTGGTTTGCGGTGGACAGACAGGATCGAGCATGTGGACATAAAGAAAGAGGATGTGTTGGAACTATTGAATGGCATCAAGGTTGGTAAGTCGCCGGGACCGGATGGGATGTACCCCAGGTTACTGTGGGAGGCGAGGGAGGAGATTGCGGAGCCTTTGGCGATGATCTTTGCATCGTCGATGGAGACGGGAGAGGTTCCGGAGGATTGGAGGATTGCAGATGTGGTCCCTATATTCAAGAAAGGGAACAGGGACAGCCCGGGAAATTACCGACCGGTGAGTCTAACCTCAGTGGTTGGTAAGTTGATGGAGAGGATCCTGAGAGACAGGATTTATGATCATCTAGAGAAGTTTAGTATGATCAAAAGTAGTCAGCACGGCTTTGTCAAGGGCAGGTCGTGCCTTACGAGCCTGGTTGAGTTCTTTGAAAATGTGACCAAACACATTGACGAAGGAAGAGCGGTGGATGTGGTCTATATGGACTTCAGCAAGGCGTTCGATAAGGTCCCCCATGCAAGACTTCTTGAGAAAGTGAGAGGGCATGGGATCCAAGGGGCTGTTGCCTTGTGGATCCAGAACTGGCTTGCCTGCAGAAGGCAGAGAGTGGCTGTGGAGGGGTCTTTCTCTGCATGGCGGTCAGTGACCAGTGGAGTGCCCCAGGGATCTGTTCTGGGACCCTTGCTGTTTGTCATTTTCATAAATGACCTGGATGAGGAAGTGGAGGGATGGGTTGGTAAGTTTGCTGACGACACCAAGGTAGGTGGTGTTGTGGATAGTTTGGAGGGATGTCAGAAGTTGCAGCGAGACATAGATAGAATGCAAGACTGGGCGGAGAAGTGGCAGATGGACTTCAACCCGGATAAGTGTGTGGTGATCCATTTTGGCAGATCCAATGGGATGAAGCAGCAATATAATATGAAGGGTACCATTCTTAGCAGTGTAGAGGATCAGAAGGACCTTGGGGTCCGGGTCCATAGGACTCTTAAATCGGCCTCGCAGGTGGAGGATGCGGTCAAGAAGGCGTACGGCGTACTGGCCTTCATTAATCGAGGGATTGAGTTTAGGAGTCGGGAGATAATGCTGCAGCTTTATAGGACCCTGGTTAGACCCCACTTGGAGTACTGCGCGCAGTTCTGGTCACCTCATTACAGGAAAGATGTTGAAGCCATTGAAAGGGTGCAGAGGAGATTTACAAGGATGTTGCCTGGATTGGGGGGCATGCCTTATGAGGATAGGTTGAGGGAGCTTGGTCTCTTCTCCCTGGAGAGACGAAGGATGAGAGGTGACCTGATAGAGGTTTACAAGATGTTGAGAGGTCTGGATAGGGTAGACTCTCAGAGGCTATTTCCAAGGGCTGAAATGGTTGCTACGAGAGGACACAGGTTTAAGGTGCTGGGGGGTAGGTACAGAGGAGATGTCAGGGGTAAGTTTTTCACTCAGAGGGTGGTGGGTGAGTGGAATCGGCTGACGTCGGTGGTGGTGGAGGCAAACTCGTTGGGGTCTTTTAAGAGACTTCTGGATGAGTACATGGGATTTAATGGGATTGAGGGCTATAGATAGGCCTAGAGGTGGGGATGTGATCGGCGCAACCTGTGGGCCGAAGGGCCTGTTTGTGCTGTGGCTTTCTATGTTCTATGTTCTATGTTAATCAATTTTACCTCTTTCCTTTCCTTCCACTGTGGGTTACTAATAATTTTGATAGGATCAGCTGAGACATGTCAGCCAATTTTCCCTTTGTGATGTTATGTTGTGACTTGGGAAGGAAGTTGTACTGTTAACAGACTGAGGCCAGAGACATTTGAAGAGCTACATCACAAAAGCTGCAATTTTCCTCTTACCCCAGTCTTGTATCCAGGCCAACTCAAAAGCTGTATTTACACAGCAAACTCCTCCTCTCTCATCACTATTTGCTTTCATATTCCCCAAGAGAATAAATTTTCTGTCCAACGATTGATGAAAAAAATATGGTGGCAGAAAGAGAATGTCAGAAAAGGTATAAGCAAATTACTGTGGAAACAAAAACAGAAAATGCTGGAAAATCTCAGCAGGTCTGACAGCATCTTTGGAGAGAGAATAGAGCTGATGTTTCAAGTCTAGATGACTTAGAGTCACCCAACATTTTCTGCTTTGGCTCAGGAAAGTTATACATGTGTAAAGCATGGATAGGAAGGGGTTTACATTTTATCATAAACATAGAATTGTACAGCACAAAGTATAGAAAAACTCCGTCAGTTTCACACATCTGCTATTTATCCCTGAATACAAAAGACTGTGTACTACAGGAAGCTGTGGAGGCCAAGTCCTTGAACATTTTCAAGGCTGAGATCGCTAGGTTTTTAAATCAGCAGGAAAATTAAGGGTTATAGAGATAAGGCAGGAAAGTGGACTCTGAGTGTTACATCAGCCATGATCTTACTAAATGGTGGAGCAGGCTTGAAGGGTTGAATGGCCTACTCCTGTTCCTATTTCGCATGGTTTTATGGTCTGAGAAGAGTGTTGGTTAGTTTCTTTATTTCTTATCATTTTGTATTGTAGTGTGCTAGTGCTATTACGTATTAATACAGTTAAAGTTGGTAACTTTTCTCGGCTTCACAGTTTATACGTGCTTCCTTCTGAACAAGAACCGTTTGATAATATGCAAGTGGCACAACCTGCAACACGAAAACAAATCATGTGTTTTTGGCTTATACCTCTGCAATTGTACTGAGCTCCAGTTAATCTTTATATACATGCAATAACTATATTCAAATTGATGTAATTAGATAATTATTATTTTGATTCTAATTATTTGCATTTTTTTCCATCGGAAGTTTGTTAAAATGAGTTGCACACATGGTTTCTGATAGGTTAGCATGGAAGAAAACATGAAGGTTGAGGAAAATTGCCTACTCTGATTATAGCTGAAATAGGGAAGGCCCAGATTTTGCAGTAGTAATGACAGCAAAATTATAAACATTTGCGGTCAGTATTCTTCAGTAGCTGACAGCAACTTTTGGAGTCCCACATGGATAGTTAAATTCAAAAGACTAGAAATTGCTGTCAGTGATTTTCTCCACAGGATCCACTAATGAACTCCCCCTAGACTACACTCAACTAGAAATCACTAAACAGACAAGAGTGTTCCCTTTTATGTTATGAGTATCACTGTAAAAACTCTTTAAAAAGTTACACATTGTTCAACGAGGAGTAATTAGGTTTTTAAAGGGTGTACAAAGGTCAATTAGGGTTGAACAACCTCAACTGACCCTGAAAAACAATTTTTAAATTTGTACAATGTCAAATTTCTTCATTATGATAAAATAATTCCATATTTTTAACATTTTTGAAAAGTTTGTGATATTTCAGTTTCTACTTTAATAACATCTGTGAGATTTTAGCTTGTTAATCTGTTAAATTAAAAGTAAAATTAAAGTAAAAGTGAATGATAATCAGTGATTTTTACTTGCCAGTTTCCTGGCTGAGAGAATTCTTGAATGACTGCTTATTGCTCAATGATATCACCATTGCCCAAAAACCCTTTGACTTAGCGCCAGACTGAAATTAATGTTGGGAAAGTGGAATTCTTTGCCACAGAAATCACTGCAACTTTATGGGTAGCTGTCTTTGAGATCAGCAGCAAATCAATGTTGTGGGCAGCTACCATCGAGGATTGTCAAATCCAGGTTCGAAAGGTCAGAAACTCCATGGTGCTTCCCCCACTTTTAAAAATTGGTTCAGAAACTTGCTGCTTGAAAATGGTAGCTTATGATTGATTCAACAGTAGTTCAGTTGGTCGCACTCTTGCATCTCAGTAACAAGGTTGTCCCACTCCAACACTTGAGAACAACAATCTAAGCTGACCCGCCAGCGAAACACTGAGGGAGTGCTGCAATGTCAGTGGCGACATTTTTCAGATGAGACATTAAACCAACAGCACTCCATTTACCCTCTCAGGTGGATGTATAAGATCCCATGACACAATTTTAAAGATGTGGAGATGCCGGCGTTGGACTGGGGCAAACACAGGAAGAGTTTTAACAACACCAGGTTAAAGTCCAACAGGTTTATTTGGTAGCAAATGCCATTAGCTTTCGGAGCGCTGCTCCTTCGTCAGATGGAGTGGAAATCTCACGAAATCTCACGTCCATCTGACGAAGGAGCAGTGCTCCGAAAGCTAATGGCATTTGCTACCAAATAAACCTGTTGGACTTTAACCTGGTGTTGTTAAAACTCTTACTACAATTTTAAAGAGCAGGGAAGTTATGCCCACTGACTTGGCAACATTTATTCCTCAATCAAAATTAACAGTTTACCGGGTCATTTTCACATTGTTATTTGTGGGAGCTTGCTGTGTGCAAATTGGCTGCCACATTTCCTACATCACAACAGTGACCACACTTCAAAAGTACTTCACGGATTGTAAAACACAGACATGAAAGGGGCTACATAAATGCAAATCATTCTTGTGTTTCTCCCTGCAATGTGACAGCATATGAATGGCTCCTGGCTTGTGGAAAAATAACTTGTGTTTTTTAATTGACACGGAAAATGGATACTCCCCAGCGGCTCAAGTTGGGTAATACAGTGAGCAGCTAGCTGACTTATATAGAACAGGAAGGACTGCCACTTGAGCCAAGTATTGGAATCAGTCTACTGCATTTAATACTTCCAGCAATAGGTCAACAACTTCAGATGAATGGTGAAAAAAAACAGTAGAAAAGAATAAGAGAACCGGAGTAAAGAATAGAGATGCACAACACAGCAAGAATGGTGGCTTGTATTCAATAAAATTCTGGAAGTTACCATGGATCCTGCTCTGGAATATTGAGTTTGGCAATTCTAGCAATCTAAATTCTAAAATGAAATTCATCTTGGTTTCCAGTTCCTGGCTGTTGCAGCTGGTAGAAACTAAAGACAGTAGTGAACGAGAAGTATCAATACCAATTGCAGTGATAGGGTGGGGGAATTACTGAACACATCCAGAGTACAGCAAAATGTTTTTCTGGTGTTTTTTGTTTTAGCTCTAATTTATATCCAGAAATTCCTGTGGAGTGTTGTAACTTCAAAGGCAGCCACATCTTCACATTATACCAAGGCTGACAGAAAACATTTTTGAGAATCAAACAAGGGTACACTGAACTGCTACAATGGATAGCCAACCATGGTCGTTATAGTGTATTTGTATTTATTTCTACTGGCTCATGCAGAGCTATGCTGCATTAATGTATGCAATGGAAACGGTATAAAGGACATAGCAAAGAAAACAGAGAGAAAAAACAGCCAAGGGATAGATCACACACCATTAATAAAGTTCTGTTAATTTTTTTACAGATGTCTGTCCTGCCTATCACGTCTGCAATACACAACAAAAACTGGCGATGAGGACTATGGATAGATGCTTACTGGCCACCCGGAAAATAGAAATTAACCAAGGAAAGGTCAGAATAAAAAGAAAATTTTCACACGTGCTATGGAGACTAATGGGCGAGGTGAACGTGAGTAAATGATACTCTGCAAGCAGATTATAGAGCTGGCTGTGATAAATAAGAGGTTCGAGCTTGATTAGGTGCCTTGTATGTAAGAAATCAAGGTAGCTGTTAGAAACATGGGTGCAAAGCGTGCATGTGGGAAACCTGCTTAAGTGGAAAAAGTGGTGGGAGTTTTCGGCATTGTGGGACCTTTTGATGAAAATGTAGAGCAATGGAACTCTTATACCGAGTAATTTGACTATTTTACACGGGCAAAGAAGACAGCTGAAGATATTATGGTGCCCATTGTTGTGGGAAAAGTCACCACTCGGAGATCAGACTTGAGATTCAACATGCAGTTTATTAAATCGAAGCTTCGGGAGGATCTCTGGGCACAGTTCCTCAATCTGGCTTGGCGACAGTTTTACATTCACAATGATGGCTTAAAAAGTTTTACATTCACGATAATGGCTTGAACAGTCTCAATTTTACTCCAACACCCACTTTCTTTCTTCTTCCATTGTTCAGAGCAACCTGACAAATCCCGCACTAAAGTATAAAAATAGATTGTGGACATTCTGCAAGAACATTTTCTATGAAATCCCTAGTAATTGCAGAGCATTTTAGGATCCATAAAATAAACCAAGAGGAGGCGGAGTCAATTATGCAATTTGTGGCAAAGACTTGCAGAATATTGAGAGTTTGGAGATGTGCTGAATGACACTATTTGGGACAAATTTGTTTGTGTTCTACGCAGCGATACAAAAATTAAGTTAATGGAGAGTAATCTTACTCTGCAGAAGACCATTGAAATTGCTGTTTCCATGGAACTGGCTGCAAAGGAAGCTCAGCAATTGAGTTTGTGTATTTGAATACACAAAACATACACTGAATTGACCCCAAAATCCGTTGAGGCTTGTGTGCAAAGCACTGAGGGTGACAAGGATGGAGAATGTACTCTAGGTGGGGGACTTCAATGTCTAATACCAAGAGTGGCTCTATAGTAGGACCACAGATCGAGCTGGCCGGGTCCTAACAACCATATCTGCTTGAGTAGGACTGCAACAGGTGGTGAGGGAACCAACAATAGGGAAAAAACATACTTAACTTCATTGTCACCAATCTGTCGGCCGCAGATGTATCTATCCATGACAGTATCAGTAGGAGTGAACACCGCACAGTCCTTGTGGAGATGAAGTCCCACCTTCACATTGAGAATACCCTCCATCATGTTATGTGATATCACCACTGTCCTAAATGGAATAGTAAGAAGTCTCACAACACCGGGTTAAAGTCCTTAGGTGAGTGCTCCGAAAGCTCATGATTCCAAATAAACCTGTTTGACTTTAACCTGGTGTTGTGAGACTTCTTACTGTGCCCACCCCAGTCCAACGCCAGCATCTCCACATCATGGCTAAATGGAATAGACTTCAAACAAATCTAGCAACTCAAGACTGGACATACATGAGGCACTGTGGACCAACAGCAGCAGCAGAATTGTACTCAACACAATATGCAACATCGTAGCCTGGCATATCCGTCACTCTACCATTACCAGTAAGCCAGGGGATCAACCCTGGTTCAATGAAAGTCAAAACAGCCTGCTTGACTGCTGTCCAGAATTATTCAATCCCTCCACTACCACTACCGATGAACATGTACCATCTATAAGATACACTGCAGGAACTGACCAAGGTTCCTTAGGCAGCACTTTCTAAACCCCCGACCACTACCATATTGAAGGACGAGAGCAGCAAATATCTGGGAACACTACCACCTGGAGGTTCCCCTCCAAGTCACTCATCATCCTGAATTGGAAATATATCGCTGTTCCTTCACTGTCGCAGGATCAAATTCCTGGACATCCCTCCTTAACAGCACTGTGGCAATACCTACACCTCAGGGACCTAAGTATTTCAAGAAGGCAGCTCACCAGCACCTTTTGAAGGGCAACTAGGAACAGGCAATAAATGCTGGCTTAGCCAACGATGCCCACATCCTGTAAAATGAAAAAAAATATTAGTGATTCTGTGTAAGAAGAGTAAAACTTTAGTTAGATTCATGTTAGACAATGGTGTGTGCATGTCTGGGGGTTTTGGTCATTTCAAACTGTACTTCTAATGTGCTTAGAGTGGGTTACGGCGTGAAAAGTAAACAAGCTCGAAAAAGTTAAAAAATGGTTGCTTAGCAGCCAGTTGCACATTTAGGGTAAGAAGGTCTTTATAATTATATTTTTTTAAAACGGAATTCATAGCATTTGGTTATAGGAAGCTAGAGAGGGAACATCTCTCTCAGCTTTGGGAGAAGAAACACCATACCATGGAGTAATAGTTAAGAAAACCAGTGCCCGAAACGGAAAAAACAGCTAGTTAAGGAAAGTAGAGAAATGAAGAGGAGTTTCCAAGAAGCCTGAAGTTAAAGGAACAGAGGAACCAGGGACTGTTCAGTAAAGTCAGAGTTGAAAAGGAATTGGTTCATGAGAGGCCAGAAAGATATTTGAAGTCGTTCTAAGGTTTGTGAGAACTTACTACTTATTGGTGGCTGGATCTCAGAATTTAATGTAAAAGAATTTAGGAGAAAGGAATTCTGAGAGATGGAAAACCTGGAGCTAGATTTCTCATCAAAGCAGAGGAGCAAAAGCTTTGTTTCACAGGATATTGGATTCTGAATGCAAACAGCAAGTGGAGAGCATTATTTGAAGGACGATTTTAAAATGTGCTTTTTTGGAAGTGGAATTTGAAAATGCTTATGTGTCAATCATCTGAGGGGATTGTGAGAAGAAGTCGATGGAAGATTGGTTGAGCGGCATCAGCCATTTTGTTTCAGAGTTGGGTATTATCTTTGAAAACTGTATACATTTGTCAATCTGAGGGTGGAGTAAAGCACTGTTGTATTATAATCAAACTTCTCATGTTTAATAAGTTTTTTTTTTGTTAAAAACTAACTAGCTACTTTTTCAGACAACATTGAGGAAGAGTAAAAGTTATGACCTTTTAAGCCAGGGTTCCATTCTGGAATCTTCCCGTCCAGTAGCAACACCAACTGGGATTGGAACACCTGGTACAGATATTATAGAAACATAGAAAACTACAGCACAAAACATGCCCTTCGGCCCCACAAGTTGTGCCAAACATATCCCTACCTTTTAGGCCTACCTATAACCCTCCATCCTATTAAGTCCCATGTACTCATCCAGGAGTCTCTTAAAAGACCCTATTGAGTTCGCCTCCACCACCACTGATGGCAGCCGATTCCACTTGCCCACCACCCTCTGTGTGAAAAACTTCCCCCTATCATTTCCCCTGTACCTACCCCCCAGCACCTTAAACCTGTGTCCTCTCGTAGCAGCCATTTCCACCCTGGGAAAAAGCCTCTGGGAGTCCACCCGATCTATGCCTCTCAACATCTTATATACCTCTATTAGGGCTCCTCTCATCCTACGTCTCTCCAAGGAGAAAAGACCGAGCTCCCTCAGCCTATCCTCATAAGGCATGCCACTCAATCCAGGCAACATCCTTGTAAATCTCCTCTGCACCCTTTCAATCTTTTCCACATCCTTCCTATAGTGAGGCGACCAGAACTGAGCACAGTACTCCAAGTGGGGGCTGACGAGGGTCTTATATAGCTGCATCATTATCCCCGACTCCTAAACTCAATCCCTCGATTGATAAAGGCCAGCACACCATACGCCTTCTTAACCACCTCCTCCACCTGCGGGGCCGATTTTAGAGTCCTATGGACCCGGACCCCAAGGTCCTTCTGTTCCTCTACCGTACTAAGAGTCTTTCCCTTTAATATTGTACTCCTTCATCCCATTTGATCTGCCAAAATGGACCACGACGCATTTATCTGGGTTGAAGTCCATCTGCCACTTCTCCGCCCAGTCTTGCATCCTATCTATGTCCCTCTGTTACTTCTGACATCCCTCCAGACTATCCACAACCCCACCGACCTTCGTGTCGTCGGCAAACTTACCAACCCATCCCTCCACTTCCTCATCCAGGTCATTTATGAAAATGACAAACAGCAAGGGTCCCAGAGCAGATCTTTGGGGCACACCACTGGTGACCTACCTCCAATTAGAAAAAGACCCATCTATACGCACTCTCTGCCTCCTTTGGGCAAGCCAGTTCTGGATCCACAGGGCAGCAGCCCCTTGGATCCCATGCCCTCTCACTTTTTCGAGAAGCCTTGCATGGGGGACCTTATCGAACGCCTTGCTAAAATCCATATAAACCACATCTACCGCTTTCCCTTCGTCAATGTGTTTAGTCACATTTTCGAAGAACTCCACGAGGCTTGTAAGGCACGATCTGCCTTTGACAAAGCCATGCTGAGTATTCTTGAGCATACTAAACCTCTCTAAGTGCTCATAAATCTTGTCCCTCAGGATCTTCTCTGAAGAAGATTAGGGCACACTGAAGAAGATTAGGGCACACGGAGTTGGGGGTAGTGTGTTAAAGTGGATTGGGGACTGGCTATCCGACAGGAAGCAAAGAGTCGGAATAAATGGGTGTTTTTCTGGTTGGAGGAAGGTAACTAGTGGCGTGCCGCAGGGATCGGTAGTCGGGCCGCAACTGTTTACCATTTATATAGATGATCTGGAGGAGGGGACGGAGTGTAGGGTAACGAAGTTTGCAGACGACACAAAGATAAGTGGAAAAGTGAATCGTGTGGAGGACGGAGAAGATCTGCAGAGAGATTTGGACAGGCTGAGTGAGTGGGCGAGGATATGGCAAATGGAGTATAACGTTGAGAAATGCGAGGTTATACACTTTGGAGGAAATAATAACAAATGGGATTACTATCTCAATGGAAACAAATTAAAACATGCTACCGTGCAAAGGGACCTGGGGGTCCTTGTGCATGAGACGCAAAAGCCCAGTCTGCAGGTACAACAGGTGATCAAGAAGGCAAGTGGGATGTTGGCCTATATTGCGAGGGGGATAGAATATAAAAGCAGGGATGTCTTGATGCACCTGTACAGGGCATTGGTGAGGCCGCAGCTGGAATACTGTGTGCAGTATTGGTCCCCTTATATGAGGAAGGATATATTGGCATTGGAGGGAGTGCAGAGAAGGTTCACCAGGTTGATACCGGAGATGAGGGGTTTGGATTATGAGGAGAGGCTGAGGAGATTGGGTTTGTACTCGTTGGAGTTTAGAAGGATGAGGGGGGATCTTATGGAGACTTATAAGATAATGCGGGGGCTGGATAGGGTGGAGGCGGAGAGATTCTTTCCACTTAGTAAGGAAGTTAAAACTAGAGGACACAGCCTCAAAATAAAGGGGGGTCGGTTTAAGACAGAGTTGAGGAGGAACTTCTTCTCCCAGAGGGTGGTGAATCTCTGGAATTCTCTGCCCACTGAGGTGGTGGAGGCTACCTCGCTGAATATGTTTAAAGCGCGGATGGATGGATTCCTGAGCGGTAAGGGAATTAAGGGTTATGGGGATCAGGCGGGTAAGTGGTACTGATCCACGTCAGATCAGCCATGATCTTATTGAATGGCGGGGCAGGCTCGAGGGGCTAGATGGCCTACTCCTGCTCC
Source organism: Mustelus asterias (assembly GCF_964213995.1). Lineage (NCBI taxonomy): Eukaryota > Metazoa > Chordata > Chondrichthyes > Carcharhiniformes > Triakidae > Mustelus > Mustelus asterias. The sequence continues at coordinate 104,242,527 of NC_135806.1, forward strand.
TATTTCTTATGTTCTTATGTTCTTATGTTCTCCTTCAGCTTACCAACCACTGAGGTTAGACTCACCGGTCGGTAATTTCCTGGGCTATCCCTATTCCCCTTCTTGAAAATAGGAACCACATCCGCAATCCTCCAGCACTTCTCCCGTCTCCATCGACGATGCAAAGATCATCGCCAGAGGCTCTGCAATCTCTTCCCTCGCCTCCCACAGTAACCTGGGGTACATCCTATCCGGACCCGGCGACTTATCTATCTTGATGCCATTCAAAGATTCCAGCACAACCTCTTTGTTAAAGTCCACATACTCAATCTTTTCAGTCCACCGCAAACCCACAGTACATCCACCCATGTCCTTCTCCTCTGTGAAAACCGAGGCAAAATATTCATTAAGCACCTCTGCCATTTCTACTGGTTCCGTACAGATTTTCCCGCCTTCACCTTTTATAGGCCCTATTCCTTCACGTCTCATCTTTTACTCTTCACATATTTATAGAGCGCTTTAGGGTTTTCCTTAATTCTACTTGCCAAGGCCTTCTCGTGACCCCTTCTGGCTCTCCTAATTTCCTTCTTTAGTCCCTTCCTACAAGCCGTATACTCATCTAGATCCCTATCTTCGCCAAGCTTTCTGAACCTTTTGTATGCTTTCCTTTTCTTCTCGACTAGGTCCCGCACAGCTTTCGTGCACCACGGTTCCTTTAACCTACCAACTCCTCCCTGTCTGCTCGGAACATTGTCCTGTAGAACCCTAGACAGACATTCCTTGAAAAACTGCCACCTCTCTTCAGTAGATTTCCCCGAGAATACCTCCTTCCAATTATGTAGTTAGATACTATGTAGTTAGCTTCCAAGGCTCAGTGGGTGAATGAATCCCATTCACTTGCCCTCTCGTCACACATCTATCAAGATGCACCCACACTGCACAGTTGCACAATGTCTCAAATAGCTGCTACATCATTCCCTCAGGCCAGAAAATCCCTCAGGGATCAAAAGGAGAAAGACATGGCTGAGGTGGCAACATCACATCATACTAGCCGACAGTCCGCCAACAAGATACAAACATTTCAAAGGGATGCAGCATGCGTTTAGAGTCAGTGGTACATGGTGAAGAGCATCGCACCAATGTGCGGGAGGATATGTCTGAGTACAGTCCCCATCAGAGGAAGGAGGAAAGTCATGATGATGCTCCTGTGGGCAGGAACCTTGGGAGTCAGCTTTTGGAGTACAGTATTTAAGATGCTTTCAATAACACACTGCACCTGAGAGCAGCCTGCTTATTGATCAAAGGCAGTGGCTCTCTGCGTTTGAGGTGTAAAATCTATAGATAAGTTAATATGATCCCCAGACAAACGAATAGGACAATAGGTACAACTTAAATGCAGCTATGTGTTGCTGACTGGGATATACCAGACAGGTGTCCCAATGATCCCTGGAAAGATGCAGAGATCTGGAAGTTGAGAGCGACTGTTACCTTCGCAGCCACTGGAAGGGCATGAGGGTTGATGGATTGTGGCTCAAGTTGCTGTTGGAATATGCGACCAATGTCTGTCACCACCTTATGACTTAAGTTTCCTTCGGCATTGGCTCTCTGTCACATGTCCGAGATCTTTTCATCCCCCCCCAACAGTATAGTACCTGTTTTTCCTACCACACCTTCTCCTCCTTCCTGGTACACGGGCAGCAGCCTCTTCCTCCTGACTTTCCTGGCCTGCCCATGGTCTGCGGCTACTCTTTGTGTCAATGGTGCCATGTCTATCTTCCTTCACAGAAAGCGCAATGTGCCGTTCTTCAGCACAAAGTTCTTCTTTGCACCTGGGCACACAAATCCATAGGAACACAAATAATTGTCCTGAGAAACCTGGAGCTCCACCCTCCTACTCTCTTAGATTAAAGGAAGACAGTTGGAGTCTACTTTGTGCCACTCTTTGGGCTGTGAATAAAATTTTAAAGCAAATTACACAGGATACCATACCTCGCCAAAGGGGGTCCCCTGGCTATCCAAAGAAATACACCAAGTTCAGACTTTATTGACCAAGTCTACTTTGCACACTTCGGGATCCACACTCTTCGGCTGCCAAAATCTGAATGGAGTGGATGATTTAAATGGCGAGCTGCCTCGATAAAACATGCATGCATGAAATGCATTCCATCCTTGCAAAATGGGAAGTGATGTGTTTGGGGGCTGGAGTTATGATTTTTGATAAGTTCTGCTATTTCCGCTATAACAGAGGGGCTCTTCGAGGGCCTCTGGGCCCAAATGTTCATTATCAACTTAAGGCAAATGTTCAAACTTAGTTTTACCGCAGCAATTCAGGGGATTCATGACTTCTCTGACAAGTACTGCGGTGACCTGCAAACTTTCGCAGGTCATATGGTAACCATGACGTTTACTTTTCAAAGGACCTAAAGGGCTTCAAGGTTAATTACCCTAAGCATGTGTTAGCTGTGACCCTTGCTCTGGTGGAGAAATACACTAGTATTTTAATTCCATGAAATAGAACCGATAACAAATAACTAACTTGAATGAAGAGAAATTTTGTTAGAAGGGAGAAAAGAAGCATGCATCTTCCTTCACAGCAAAACATGTTTCACAGGCAGAAAACAGAAACTTGAGACTTAGATTTATGCTGCATGTGTGCAAAAAATGTGCAAACTTAACTATTATATACAACATTGTCAGGATATTTTATTCAACAATTATATTAATGGTCTAAACTGCAGGTTTGTGAGCAGAATACTTAAATGGAGATCGTGGGACTGCATCCTTCGTGAATTACAAAGATCTTCCTTGCAGATGGGATATATGTTATTTGGCTCAGTCTCTAGCTAGCATCTTTTAAACACTGGTTCTGCCTCGAGAGAAGGTGAAGCCTATATATTGCAATTAATCTTTTATTTTTGTAGCCGAGTGCCAGCTTTGCTGTGAACAGGGAGCATAGGATGATTGTATTTATATTGGGAAGTCACCTCACTGAATTCATAGCTCACTTTTGCTGTTGTATTTATACCACAGAGTGCAACAAATGGAGGGAGGCCATTGGTTGCATATATAACAGCTTGTTGTTATATAACAGCTTGTTATATATAACAACTCCCCAAATGTAGATTAATATCTATAAGTTTATCCTAGTAACTTTTAAACATAAACAATATGGGTGGGATTTTCCAGCTGCACTCGCCCCAAGACCAAAAAATCCCACCCGAGGTCAACTGACCTTTGGATGGTCCTGTTCTGCCCGCAATGATTCCCGTAGAGGGCAGGACAGGAAAATTCCGCCCTATGGACGTATTTGATAGGGCCATGTTATAAATTTTAAACTAATTATCTGGACATGGTAAAAAATGTTAATGATATCTGTCCTCAAGTTCTAAACAACTGCCACTTAATTCTGTCATTTAACAATTACTATTTTAACTGGAATACAAAACCAGTTTGTGTTTATAAAATGTTTAGAAAAAAGAGAGAACTAATGTCAAGTCTGAATTTGTACGGTCCTAATTTAAATTCAGTTAAATGCCGTATAGGTCAATAAAAGTGATTGTCCTTCATCAGCCACACAGATAAAATGCATTCTGTGCCAGGTAGCGACATGTTAATTAGTGTTGGCAACATGAGGACTGACAGCAAGAACAAGAAAGCATGTTGTCTCTCACACCATGAAATAACTTCCCTCCCCTTTTAAGTGCTAATAGAATAATTATGCCGCCAGCAGAGCTGAAACAAGGCATCACCACCTTCCCTTTGTACAATTACATAAATGCATATGAAACATTTTGTTAACACACCCACCTACAAATAAATCTCAAATAGAGGACTTCACAAGAAAACTACTTTAAAACATAGTCATTTCTTCCTTTATTAGCATATTTGCCTGGAGTCCCCATACTGTGGCTGCTAATGTATAATAATAAAATCCTTTACCACTATTTTCTAATCTACTTTAGCTACATAATTTTAAAAAGTTTTAAAATATTTTGAAATAGTTTACATGAAGTTATTTTTTAAATGAATGATGACGACTTTTTTCTTGCTGTATTGTGTTTTTGTTTTAATTTAAAATTTCTTCTGTGTTTGTTGCAGGCTACTGTGGTTTTCAAATGAAACAACAGAAAGAATGCAAATTTATAAAGGTGCCTTTCATGACCGCAGGGTTTCACAACCAGTAAAGTACTGTTAAATGTACTCACTGTTGAATTGGAAAGTAGGAAATGCTGTCAGTTTGCATACAGCATGATTCCCAATTTAACAATAAAATAACTGACCAGATCTTTTGCTTAGACAATGGCTGAAGGGCAAATGTGGACCAGGATAACAGCTGCCCAGTTGTTCAATGGTATAATTTACATTCACCTGAGAGAGCAGACGGTTAACATCTCATTCGCGTGTTTGGGACCTCCAACAGCGTAGCACTCATGCAGTAATGCACTCAAGTGCCAACCTAGATAATGGGTTCAAGTCTCTGACTTAGAGGTGCGAGTTCCAGCACTGAGCCAAACCTAACACAGAAACCAGAAATTGGAGAAAAAATATTTCTTTGTAACCACACTGTTTTATAGTAATGGAACAGTTTCACAAGGATATAGGTGTGATGTAGGTGTTGTTGGTTGTGTTAGACATTTGGCATTCACACTTTCAACTGCCTAACAGCACTCCTCAATCTATGCTAATGAATTACTCCCAATTCCATGAGTCCTGATTTTGTGGCACTTTACTGAATGCTTTTGAAAATCCAAATGCACTTCGGCCACAATTCCCCCAATCTATTTTACTAGTTTCATCCTCAGAAACTCTACCATATTTGTCAAACACACATCTGTGCTGGCTCTATTTAATCATTTATGGCATTACCATCATTGAGTCCCCAGCATCAGCATCCTGGGCCGCATCATGGATAATGAACTTAGCTGGATGAGCCTTCTGAATACTGTGACTACAAGGGCAGGTGAGAGGCTGTGGCAAGTAACTTATCTCCTGATTCTCCAAAGCCTTTTAACTGTCCACAGGCACAAGTCAGGAATGTAAGAGAACACTCTGCATTTAAAGTTTATTTATTAGTCACAAGTAAGGCTTACATTAACACTGCAATGAAGTTACTGTGAAAATCCCCTAGTCGCCACACTCTGGCACCTGTTCGGGTCAATGCACCTAATTTTAGCCAGCACATCTTTCGGACTGTGGGAGGAAACTGGAGCACCTGGAGGAAACCCACACAGTCACGGGGAGAATGTGCAACCTCCACACAGACAGTCACCCAAGGCCGGAATCGAACCTGGGTCCCTGGCACTGTGAGGCAGCACGGTGAAAGAATATTGCAGGTAAACGTGGAGCAGAGCTAAACTAAAGTTGGTAAGTTCATCCATAAAAGTATCAACTGACAGCACATTAAGATCGGATAAGACAATGTAAGATTAAGCAAGATAATTCCAGTCGTAAAACTACAGGTACATAGGAATTGGACTGGAGCATTCAGTCTCTCAAGTTTGTTCTGCAAGGTCTACAATCAAAACTTCAGTATGGAAATTATTACAAGATTGCTATGGTATTGATAATTTTGTTTGGTATTTTGCTTTAACCAATTAGAAGCTGCAAGAAACAAAAGAACAGGATATTGAAAAAGTGGCACCAGCAACTACTTTGATCTTCCAATGACACTAATTCAACACATGCAGATTGCAATGGAGTATGGCGGGAGCGGTATTGCTTTACTGCTTTTTTCAATTCTGTTTGCAGAGATTCACTGATCTGTTGTATGATCCCCAGCTGGGCATTTGTTGCCAATTGAAGGAATTCCTTTAATACATTGGAAGTAATTCAAGGGCTGATCTTTTGAAACCTAAAACTTAAGAGTGGTGATTGAAGAGGGGGGAGGATCTCACGGATGGGCTAGCAGAGGTTAACTGTAATCAAAAGCTAGAATTACAGTTGACAAATATCTATCTTTAGGACCCATTTTATATAAAATGTATATATTTGAGGACTAACCTGAGGCAAAACAGACAATTTTCCTTGCTGAGCATGACAACAAGCAACCTTAGAATAAATACATCAAACCAGGCCAAATTCAATAGTGTATTTAATACGTCACAAAGTGAATCTCTTCCCTAGTTCTTATCACAATGATTTGAAGAAGTATTTCTCTTTCCTGTTACCTCCACCTCCCCCTTCTCTCTTTATCTCATCTCCGGTCACTTTGTTCCTGGAGGCCCTTGCCTGAGGAAAACAATTCCTTTGAGCCTCCTCCATCAACCCCCATTATTTTTGATTAGATCATCCCTCCACCTTCTATACTTAAAGGAATAAATGCGAAGTTTATGGTCTTGTTTATGTTATTATTCTGACAAATTTGTGCTCTACTCCCTATAAATTCAATACAGTTTTCCCTGATGACTGGTGACAAAAACAGAACTCAGCGCACCAGCTGGGGAATGGTCCAGGCTGAGTCCCCAATTGCAGAGCATTTCCCACCTGAGCCATTAGAAAAGCCACTGTTAAATGCTTCAAAGAACAAAGAACAATACAGCACAGGAACAGGCCCTTCGGCCCTCCAAGACCGTGCCGCTCCCTGGTCCAAACTAGACCATTCTTTTGTATCCCTCCATTCCCACTCCGTTCATATGGCTATCTAGATAAGTCTTAAACGTTCCCAGTGTGTCCGCCTCCACCACCTTGCCTGACAGCACATTCCAGGCCCCCACCACCCTCTGTATAAAATACGTCCTTCTGATATCCGTGTTAAACCTCCCCCCCCCCTTGAACCTATGACCCCTCGTGAATGTCACCACCGACCTGGGAAAAAGCTTCCCACCGTTCACCCTATCTATGCCTTTCATAATTTTATACACATATACAAATATGAATGGGATACATTCAAAAGTATTTTGAATAACAATTAATTATTTGAATTGTTAATGCACTGACACACTGGGCTTGTGAAACCAGTTTACAGTTAAAATGCTTCTGACACAATGCAAACTGCAATTAAACTCAATTTTCTGATATTCCTGCAAGAGATCAGGAGGGCACTGTGGCTACAATAATACTTTTTGAATCTAGATTTAAGCAAATGCTAACCACAACTCTGATCCCAGAGACATTTTATAAGTGGTATTAATATCCTATTCCATGAGAAGTGTAGAGTGTCCTGCTATATTTCCTTCATTGGGAGTACAGTACAACAATCCTCTGAAGTCTGCAGCTTTTTTGGAGTTAATCACAACAAGCTTTACACAGTTTTTCTGGCAATCAGTTTCATGAATGAAAGTCTCATCCCAATGTTTGGGAACATATTTCTGGTGAAGGGAGTAATTCAAATATAAATTGGGAGACAAGGAGTACTCTCTTAACTGGAGTGGAAACATTTGGAAAAAGTAAATGTGCATCGGGTGAAATATTGGAAGAATCCAGCCGTTGATTCTGAAAAAAACGATGTCCAAATGAAAACAAATTCAGTTCAAGGTGTACAAAGAATTAAAAGCCAAGAAAGCTGTGCCGACATCACAGAAACGTCAAACTAATTTTGCCTCTAAAATCAGTTGTGATTCAAATTGTGAAGAGTAGAACTAATGATGACAAATCTGTTACTGTAATAAACACTAAAATTGACAGTCTGGTTGCACTTGTATTGTCTGTGTCAATAAGTCCATGAAGTATGAGGTTATCCCATAAAGATGATTTCATGCCAGATGTTTAAACTCAACTTGGGTGACTTTAAAAGTAAATTACACTGCATTGCATGCATAAAAAACAATTTGCATCTCTGTCGAGGTAGTATTCGGGGAATCCATTTGATTCAGCCATTGCTGCTCACTGCACTTCAACTGTAACAACTTCTTGCATTAACATTGCACCTTTAATGTAGCAAAATATTCCAAGAGCCTTCATAAAATCAAGAAAAAGATGGATGTCAAGCCATGGGATGGGAGATAGGGTGGGCTGATCTAAAGAGCAGGTCGTGGGGCTGGAGGAATTTATAGCAATCGACTTCTTCAGACTCCTTGCTCTTGTCAAGGGTTGGATGCAATGTTATAGCTGTCGCTTCTACTATAAGCAACAGTGTTTTGCGACTATGGAACGATACCCGGTAAGGTCCTAACCTAACTGGCTACAAATCCACTTTGTCAGGAGGGTGCCCAGGATGTATCATGCATCTTGCTGATATCCACTTTTAGAGTTTCTTACCAGGATCATCTACCTTCTTTCAGCAAGGGAGAGTGGCAAGGCCATGGGGGGAATTTAAACACAAGGCTGAGAATTTAAAATTTCATGCATTAGAGTGGGAAAGGGCTGTAGGTCAGCAAGGACAGGGGTGAACAAGTCATGGTGTGGGATAGGATTTGGGCAGCAGAGATTTGGGTGAAGTTTCTGGAGGGCAGAGAATGGAAGGCCAGCTGGGAAAACATTGGAATAGTCAAGTCCACACAGAACAAAGGTATGATATTAGCAGATAGGATGAAATATGAAATATGAATGATGTTTCATGATGGAAGTAGGCACATTTTGTAAAGGAGAGAACATGGGGACAGAATTATGGCTTAAGGCTGAAAAGGATGCTGAATTTGTTAACAGTGTGATGGAATCTGTGATGTAAAGGGAAGAGCGTGTGCAAATTGTTGTTTGAATAGATTACTTTGCTGTTCGGTACCGTTCCGGACAGGAAGGGGGTTAATTTGAAGAGCACTGATTTCTCCTCTCACCTCTGGTCTGCAAAAGGAAAGATGTTTTTGATTAGCTTCTCTCCATTTACAAGTGGCAGTATATTTTCTAACCCCTCGGTTTGGTGAGATCCAATTTCTATTAATAACCCCACAGCAAACTTGAGATATGATAACTCAAAGGGTTAGTTTATTTTCACACTCTCAAAATGTGGGAACAGCATTGCAACAATGTCTTCTGTGCACTCCGGCAGTAAAAGAGGGATAGAGAAGAGAAAGTTGTACAGTGCAGAGACCACAGGGAAAAGGAATAGTGTTCCATGTGGGTCACAGAGTTCCGAATCAAAGTTCAATGGTATTCCCTCACAGAGGTTGGTGGACTGTGAACCATAGAATCATAGAAAACCTACAGTTCAAAAGGAGGCCATTTGGCCCATCGAGCCTGCACTGACAACAAACTCACCCAATCACCGTAGCCCCACATATTTATCTTGCTAATCCCCTTGACACTAAGAGGGCAATTTAGCATGACCAATCAACCTAACACATAGATCTCTGGACTGTGGGAGGAAACCGGAGCACCCGGAGGAAACCCACAAGGAGAACGTACAAACTCCACACAGTCACCCAAGGCTGGAATTAAACTCAGGTCCCTGGTGCAGTGGGACAGCAGTGCTAATCACTGTGCAGCGCCAACCAATGCTGTATTGTTCATTTTTCCAGTGGTGTTGACTTCACACAGTGAGATAGGCATATAGAGATGAATCAGTCTTATAGATATTGGTGCAGGATTTCCGGTGAAGCAATGTAGATGGGACCAGGTGTCAAAACCTGGGCAGAGAACTCCTTCTCTGTGAGGCTGCTTATAAGATTGCAAACATCAGACTGAGCTTGCAGTTCCAAAAGGTAATATTACTGATTTCACAAACTAGAGATCCATGTTACATGAATCCCACCTTTCTACATTGTCTTTGACAAGGGATGTTTATCTGTTGCCTGTCCCCCCCGAGATTATTAAATGTCCACATCATTAAGAACGGAAAGTTTGTGGGCCCCTTTGTCCTAGCAGACAAGTATCCTCTAGTTGGTCAGCCTTGGTTATGAAAAGCAGATAGCCTCTGTATATTCCCTTTGACTTTGGGCTGTGAAGTCCATAGGGGATCTTTAGTGTCTCTTCAATGATAACGAGGAGCAAGTTTCTCCGATACTGCCAGGTAGCTCCTTTTGAGGGTCACAGATACACATGGTTTCAACTAGTTTAAACAGATCTCGTCCAGTAAAGATTTTAGAGGTGGCCATGAGGATATCTATATGTGCATTTTAATAAAATATACAAAGAACAAAGAACAGTACAGCACAGGAAACAGGCCCTTCGGCCCTCCAAGCCATATACAGGCCAATACAGGCCGGAATTTTACCGCTCCGCCAGCCACAGGAATCAGAGCGGGCAAGGGGCAGACCATGGAAAGGTCCATTGACCTCGGGCAGGATTTTACGGTTTCGGGACGAGCAAGGCCATAAAATCCCGCCCACAGTGTGAAATTTCAGTCCTCTCACTGACCTTGATTTTGAAGCCGTTTTTTGAGTCAAGCCCTAACTGAAAGGGAAATTGAACCTTTAGGTTTCTAGGGAAACCAAACCTGAATGTTAAGATTTCTAGGGAAACTGAAACTGGTTGTAAGCAGATAAAAGAGACAGAGCCATCTGAACTCACACCACCTAGTGGTGGAGTGAGATAGGCAGAAGAAAACAAAGGCCAAATCCAGAAAGTGGCAATAGACAAACATAAGGTTGATGCAGCTGTTTCTATTACTTAAAGTAATTGACTGACCAGGCCAGACTGACCAGTGCACAGGTTTGTCACTGAGGGTTTGGATAAAGGTAATACTGGTGGATCCATGTCATCAGTTGTGCGCAGAGCTGAGGTGGTTCTGGGGAATTGAGCCATTTTGATGAAAACTGTGCCCGTGGAACTCATGTCAAAGGGGAACAGCTTTTGGATGAAAATCGGTGGCTAAATCTTCGAAGGAAAGGAGCTGGAATTCAACTGAGGATGACCAGATCTTCAGAGATATTTGTGCCCAAAATTAGTGCCACATATTCTGGGGAAGTGCCAGCTGATTGGAAAACAGCTAATATGATGCCACTGTTTAAAAAAGGAGGTAGACAAAAGGCGGGTAACTACAGGCCGGTTAGCTTAACGTCCGTAGTTGGGAGATTGCTGGAATCCATCATTAAAGAAGAAATAGCAGGACACCTGGAAAAAAATGGTTTGATCAAGCAGACGCAGCATGGATTCATGAAGGGAAAGTCGTGTTTGACAAATTTACTGGATTTTTATGAAGATATAACGAGTGCAGTTGACAGAGGGGAACCGGTGGATGTGGTGTTTTTAGATTTCCAGAAGGTGTTCGATAAGGTGCCTCTCAAAAGGTTGCTGCAGAAGATTAAGGTACACGGAGTTGGGGGTAAAGTGTTAGCATGGATTGAGGATTGGCTGTCTAACAGGAAGAATTTTAACAACACCAGGTTAAAGTCCAACAGCTGCAATTGTACAAGGTACTGTTGGACTTTAACCTGGTGTTGTTAAAACTCTTACTGTGTTCACCCCAGTCCAACGCCGGCATCTCCACATCATATCGAACAGGAAGCAGAGAGTTGGAATAAATGGGTGCTTTTCTGGTTGGCAGTTGGTGACTAGTGGCGTGCCGCAGGGATCGGTGCTGGGGCCTCAACTGTTTACCATATACATAGACGATCTGGCGGAGGGGACCGAGTGTAGGGTAACAAAGTTTGCGGATGACACAAAGGTGAGTGGGAAAGCGAATTGCGTGGAGGATGTGGAAAGTCCGCAGAGAGATTTGGATAGGCTAAGTGAGTAGGCGAGGATCTGGCAGATGGAGTATAACATTGACAAGTGTGAGGTTATCCACTTTGGAAGGAATAATAGTAAAATGGACTATTATTTAAATGGTGAAAAATTACAACATGCTACTGTGCAGAGGGATCTGGGAGTTCTTGTGCATGAATTGCAAAAACTCAGTTTGCAGGTGCAGCAGGTGATCAAGAAGGCAAATGGAATGTTGGCCTTTATCGCAAAGGGGATGGAGTATAAAAGCAGGGAGGTCTTGCTGCAATTGTACAAGGTACTGGTGAGGCCGCAACTAGAGTACTGTGTGCAATTTTGGTCCCCTTATTTGCGAAAGGATATATTGGCCTTGGAGGGAGTACAGAGAAGGTTCACCAGGTTGATACCGGAGATGAGGGGGTTAGCTTATGAGGAGAGATTGAGTAGATTGGGCCTGTACTCGTTGGAATTTAGAAGGCTGAGGGGAGATCTTTTAGAGACATATAAGATAATGAAGGGGCTAGACAGGGCAGAGGCAGAGAGATTCTTTCCACTTAGAAAGGAAACAAGAACTAGAGGACACAGCCTCAAAATAAGGGGGAGTCAGTTTAGGAGAGAGTTGAGGAGGAACTTCTTCTCTCAGAGGGTAGTGAATCTCTGGAATTCTCTACCCATTGAAGCAGTGGAGGCTACCTCGTTAAATATGTTTAAGTCACAGGTAGATAGATTTCTGATCAATAAGGGAATTAAGGGTTATGGGGAGCGGGCGAGTAAGTGGAACCAAACCACCATCAGATCAGCCATGATTTTATTGAATGGCGGGGCAGGCTCGAGGGGCTAGATGGCCTACTCCTGCTCCTATTTCTTATGTTCTTATATGTTAAATTGACTGGCTAGTAAATCTGAGATCTATCGTGGTTGCATCTGCTATTTAATGTGTAATTTTTCATATATATTGACTGTGACTTGTCTGTTAATTCAAATATAGCTTTTGATTTTGGTTTGATTATTAAAGTAACAGTTACGAAAAGTGAAATCTTGTCCATACATTTATCTCCAGGGTCGTTCAGTCAAATTTGGTTATTTTGGTTTCTTGGTCTCATTGGAGATAATACCGTAGCCAGGGAGGTGGCTGACGTTGGTGATTGGGGTACAGTTTACAACAGGGGCTGAAGATCTCAGTCTTCTCAAAGTTTATTTGAAGCAAGTTATGGATCATACAAGATTGATATTGCACAAGCAGTCTGGCAGCAAAGAGGCAATGGGGAAAAAATGGAGCCAAAGAGAACTGGCTGAGAGGTAGAGCTGGCTGTTATCATTGCGCAGATTAAAGCAAGCTGGACTCTACATCTGAGGATAATGTTGCCAACTGGCAGTACAGACGAACATCCATTAAAGTATCCTCAGGAACTCTAGAGGTAACGCTCCAGAGGTGAAAAGCAATGTGCTAGCTAGAATCTGATTTTTTTTACTCATTTGTGGGACATGTGCATCGCCGGCTGACCAACATTTATTGCCCATCCCTAGTGGTCCAGGGCAATAGAGAAAGGATGGCAGATGTCCTTACCTAAAGGACATTAATGAACCAGATGGAAGTTCCCGACAATCGACAAACACATTTCAGAATAGGACCTGCAACATAACTTTAGTTACAAAACCAATAAAGTTCAAAACGTTAATTCTATTCTCTCTCCACAGATGCTGTCGACGTGCTGAGATTTTCCAGCATCTGCAGTAATTTGCTTTTATCCTGCATGTTCTTGAGAAACTTTCATCGCGCTTGTCTTTCATGGCATTTCCATAATATTGGTTTTATAACTAAAAGTTCTAATTCCTATTCTGAAATGTGAATGCCTAGTAACATATTTCTTTGAACCACTGTTAGAAGAGCAAGCCATCTGCTGCTTCTTAAAACATGCCACCTTTGTATTGGCATCAACTGAACTTTTTGACATCATTTATATTGAATTCAGATTATTCTTTTTCAGTAAATAATGATTAATTATCACTTAAACTCAGCAACTAAATTACAAGGGGTCATGCAGACTTGAAATGTTAGCCCTATTCTCTCTCCATAGATGCGGTCAAGCCTGCTGAGATTTTCCAGGTTACCATGCAACCAGTTAATGGCTAACCCAACTAGACTTGGATAACATATTTAACTGGCAATTTTATAAATGACATCTTTAACACATCAATTTTTAAAAATGCCAAGTAGCAAACGCTAATCCAAAGATCACAATATCCAATACAATGAGTGTAGTTTGTAACAGAAATTTGTTTTGGAATAAGATAGCTTCATACAAAGCCAGCAGCCATCTCTTCCAAAATCATCAGTTGATTTGCCATTTGATAACTACTCCAGATTTAAAGTGGCTTTAAACATTTTTCTGGAATTTACATTCATAGTGAAGGTAAAGGTGGGGGCATCACTGTCATTAGAGTGTAAAACTAACTGCAATTCCTAGTGTCGCACATGAGAGTTAAGCACAGAAATGCAAAAGTTGCTGTAAGTGATACTCTCCTTCTCCACAGGGTGTACTATTGTAATACTTGCAGGCGCATTCAATGTAGAATCATCTGTTTTATAAGAGCGATGCCCTCAACCGGTAAATGAATTAAGAAAAAAACCTCTGCTGGGTCTGTCCTGCCAGTGGGTTAGCACATATCCACAGATGATGGTGGTGATACCTGGGAAATTATCTGAGAGATATGAATCTGAGAATATGACTATGTCAGGCTGTTGCTTGACGAGTCTAAGTGGGAGAGCTCCCAAATTTGGCACAAGCCCCCAGATGATAGTAGGGAGGACTTCACAGAGTCCTGGGTTTGCCATTGAAAAGTTCACATCATTGATGTGGCCTTTACCTTTTTATGCATTATTCACTCTGTAAAAAAATAATAGATATGTTAAGCCTTGGTCAAGTTATGATATAACTATGGTATAAGGTTCTGGCTCCAAGGTTAGCATGTGACTAAGAGTACCGGCCACACAGTGATGTAAGAGAGTACATGACCCCACCCAGGGACAGTCGAGTGTTGGACAGCGCAGTGTGTACCAGCAGGCATGGAGACAGTTCCTAATTGGGACCTTTCTGTATAATTGTGAATAGTTTTAAGAGTCAATAAAGACTTACAGTTAACCCAAGTATGACTAGGAAGATTTCTTTTGATTTGATTTATTGTCACATGTATTGGTATACAGTGAAAAGTATTGTTTCTTGCGTGTGATACAAAGCATACCTTTCATAGAATACAAAGGGAAGAAGGAAAGGAGAGGATGCAGAATGTGGTATCACAGTCATAGCTAGGGTGTAGAGAAAGATCAACTTAATATAAGGTAGATTCATTCAAAAATCTGATGGCAGCAGGGAAGTTGTTGTTCTTGAGCAGGTTGGTACCAAACTGTAACCAATACCTACAACACAAGTAACTGAGTTTTCAATGGTGTATTAAAATCAAACTTACTGATGAACCATCTCTTTGGCCCTAAATACGAAGTCCCATTCCCAAGAAACATAAAAAGTTCATGATTTTTGAGAATTTTTTATGTACACATCTTCTTTCTAACGTGTTACTAAAGACTGTGAGCTGGATGAACTATAATACTGTCCAAAGGAATAGAATGGAGGGACATCAGCAGTATTAAAATCCACAGGGTCAGTAAAGGAAATTCTCTAATAAAAATTGATCTGAGATTTTAACAAAATCACAAAGTGCTGGATTTTCTTAACAGTCTGGTGGCATCTGTGGTGAGAGAAACAGTTAAGTTATGAGTCATGGTTAAAGGTCATGAATTGAAACATAGGGCAGAATTTTCCCATCCTGCCCGCCATGGAATTGTAGCAGGTGGGGGACATGGACCACGCAAAGGTCCGTTGACCTCGGGGGGGAATTTCCAACCTTGGGGCGAGCGCAGCCGGAAAATCCCGCCCATTTACTCTTTTCCTCTCTCTCCACAGATGCTGTCAGACCAACTGAGCAATTCCAGCATTTTGTGTTCTTATTTCAGATTTCAAGCATCCAACGTATTTGACTCTTGGATTAGATTTTAATATGTTTCCTCTCCTGCAGGGACAGGTATTACTGGATTTTAATCAGTAATTTTGCTTGTTTATTGATCAAAAGTGTTGATGTGAAAGTGGAGACAGTGCAAGTCACTGAACTGTAACGAGACTGCAGAAGAATGAGAGCCTCTCAGACGTTCTCCAGGTGCAAGTACTTAAGCAGAGAGCTTTGATATTAAGTCAGGGATACAGGTCCATCAAAATCACCAATCTGAGTGAAATGATGCCTGAGGGCATGGAAAACCTCAGACTGTATATGTGATAATAAGTTCTCAGTGCTGAGGCTGAAGTCTTCCAATTACTTGCATTGCTTCTTCATTGTATCATTGATATTGTCAGCATAATTTGCTACTGCTTTATTTTCATTCTAATTACCTCATTAAAATACAATTAAAAATTAAAGGCATAGTTAACACATTAATTAACAATTTATCAATCAGCCAACTATAGACTCTTTCACAGATAATTTTCTTATCACATTCAAATAGTTCCAACATGTGAGAAGTTGATGTGAACTTCTGCTGTTTACATTCTTGGGTGAATTCATAACATGATGGCAACAATGAAGCAATTGTGAATATGCACAATTATACCTGCACGCTGCTCACAAATAAAGTTAATCACATTTCTGTAAATGATTGACAACTGACTATTGTCCGGTGGCTCTGACATCCATCATTATAAAGTGTTTTGAAAGGTTAGTCATGGCACGAATCAATTCCCGGCCTCCCAGGTTGCCTGGATCCACTACAGTTCGCCTATCATTGCAACAGTTCCACAGTAGACACCATCTCCTTGGCCTACGCTCAACCCTGGAATACCTTAATAACAAAGACACCGATGTCAGACTCCTATTTATTGACCACAGCTTAGCCTTCAACACCTTTATTCCTACAAAACTCATCTCCACTCTCCATGGCCTGGACTTCAGGACCTCCCTCTGCGACTGGATCCTAGACTTCCTAACCCAAAGACCACAATCAGTAAGGATAGGCAACAACACCTCCTCCACGATCATCCTCAACACCGGTGCCCCACAAGACTGTGTCCTCAGCCCCTTACTATACTCCTTATACATCTATGACTGTGGACAAATCCCCACCAACTCGATTTTCAAGTTTGCTGATGACACCACCGTAGAGGGTCAGATCTCAAACAATGATGAGTCGGAGTGCAGGAAAGAGAGAATCTGGTGAACTGGTGCGACGACAATAATCTCTCCCTCAATGTCAACAAAACAAAGGAGATAGTCATCGACTTCAGGAAGTGCAATGCAGGACCTGCCCCTCTACATCAATGGGGATGAAGTGGAAATAGTCGAGTACTTCAAGATTCCAGATGTCCAGATCACCAACGAGCTGTCCTGGTCTCTCCATGCTGTTGTTAGTAGAGGCTTCAGTGGGCTTTCCTTTCTCAGGAGACTAAGGAAATTTGGCATGTCTGCTGAAACTCTCACTAACTTCTACAGATGCACCATAGAAAGCACTCTTTCTGGTTGTATCATAGCTTGGTATGGCTCCTGCTCTGTCCAAGACCACACAAAAACTACAGAGGGTCACACAAACCAGTCTCCCATCCATTGACTGTCTACATTTCCTGCTGCCACGGAAAAGCAGCCAGCATAATTAAGGACTCCACGCACCCTGGTCATACTCTCTACCACCTTCTTCTGTCGGGACAAAGATACTAACGTCTGAGGATATGTACCAACTGACTCAAGAGCAACTTCTTCCCTGCTGCCATCAGACTTTGAATGGACCTACCTCATATTAAGTTGATCTTTCTTTACACTACACTACATTCTGCACTCTCTCCTTTCCTTCTCCATGTATGGTATGCTTTGTCTGTATAGCGTGCAAGAAGCAATACTTTCACTGTACACTAATACATGTGAATAATAAATCAAATCAAATCAAAAGACATCTTGCGGAGATTTGTATACAATATCAACTTGACTGTACATTCATGTAATGCTTCTCAAATTAAGTTCTTCCTCCTCCTTCAGGTACCATGTCCTAAGAGGGTGTTGGTGACCATGGAGTTCTACTGAATTGGTCCATGACTAGGCTTGACAAAGTACTGCAGTGGTTTGCTGTTGCCTTTTAAAGTATGGTTTACCAGGAAACTCTCCCACTCCTACAATCTGTCATCAGGTGTATTGTAATGATTGACAGGCTGATGACCAAGCAGTTTGGCCATGTTTTGAATGCATTTTCCATGACCATCAATTCCTGAATGGGACTTGAATCTGGAGCTACTGGCCCACTGCACCACATGACCTCCCCCAAGTTAAAGCATGGATCAGAAATCATTCCAGTGACATCCACTGATGGAATTTGAGAGAGGAAGGAAGAAGCAGGAAGTGCTCAGTTTTCTCCACAGTAAGAAGTCTCACAACACCAGGTTAAAGTCCAATAGATTTATTTGGAATCGCAAGCTTTCATACCACTGCTCCTTCCTCACCTGAGGAAGGAGCAGCACTCCGAAAGCTCATGACAAGGTCCCTCATGGGAGGTTAGTTAGGAAGGTTCAGTCGCTAGGTATACATGGGGAGGTAGTAAATTGGATAAGACACTGGCTCAATGGAAGAAGCCAGAGAGTGGTTGTGGAGGATTGCTTCTCTGAGTGGAGGCCTGTGACTAGTGGTGTGCCGCAGGGATCGGTGTTGGGTCCATTGTTGTTTGTCATCTATATCAATGATCTGGATGATAATGTGGTAAATTGGAGGTGTAGTGGACAGTGAGGAAGGTTTTCAAAGCTTGCAGAGGGATTTGGACCAACTAGAAAAATGGGCTGAAAAATGGCAAATGGAGTTTAACGCTGACAAGTGTGAGATATTGCACTTTGGAGGGACAAACCAAAGAAGAACGTACAGGGTAAATGGTAGGACTCTGAAGAGTGCAGTTGAACAGAGGGATCTGGGAATACAGGTACAGAATTCCCTAAAAGTGACGTCACAGGTGGATAGGGTCGTAAAGAGTGCCTTTGGTACATTGGCCTTTATAAATCGGAGTATCGAGTATAAAAGTTGGAGTGTTATGGTAAGGTTATATAAGGCATTGGTGAGGCCGAATTTGGAGTATTGTGTACAGTTTTGGTCACCTAGTTACAGGAAGGATGTAAATAAGATTGAAAGAGTGCAGAGAAGGTTCACAAGGATGTTGCCGGGACTTGAGAAGCTGAGTTACAGAGAGAGATTGAATAGGTTGGGACTTTATTCCCTGGAGCGTAGAAGATTGAGGGGAGATTTGATAGAGGTGTATAAGATTTTGATGGGTATAGATAGAGTGAATGCAAGCAGGCTTTTTCCGCTGAGGCTAGGGGAGACAAAAACCAGAGGGCATGGGTTAAGGGTGAAAGGAGAAAAGTTTAAAGGGAATATTAGGGGGGGCTTCTTCACGCAGAGAGTGGTGGGAGTGTGGAATGAGCTGCCGGATAAAGTGGTAAATGCGGGGTCACTTTTAACATTTAAGAAAAACTTGGATGGGTTCATGGATGAGAGGGGTGTGGAGGGATATGATCCAAGTGCAGGTCAGTGGGACTAGGCAAAAAATGGTTCGGCACAGACAAGAAGGGCCAAAAGGCCTGTTTCTGAGCTGTAATTTTCTATGGTTCTATGGATTCCAAATAAACCTGTTGGACTTTAACTGGTGTTGTGAGACTTCTTACCGTGCCCACCCCAGTCCAACGCCGGCATCTCCACATCACAGTTTTCTCCAGTGGAACTTTTCACACTTCACTAAACTGACTCTAATTCCAATATGCTCTGGATTTTAAAAGCAAATTACTGCAGATGCTGTCAGGCCTGCTGAGATTTTACAGCATTTTCTGTTTTTGTTTCTGCTCTGGATTTTGTTCCCCTGCTGCTAATAAATTTGGTTGCTCCACATGACCACTGATATTGCTCTGCCCCACTCAAATCATTGTTAAGACACTAATCCTACTTGGTCCTCTCATTCTACCCGACAACTTAATTTGTCACTCCAATCCTTTTGCAGATTTTGGATCCATGATTCAAGGTTGCTCCAGTTGGATGCCATGGTCACAAGGTGACTTTACCCTTCATAGATTTTAGCTCTGGGCTGGTACAGTCCTCTCCTCCTCGGCTTACGATCAGGACATAGAAACACAGAAAGGATTAGGCCATTCAGCCCTTCGAGCCTGCTCCGACATTCATTATTATGGTTGATCATCCAACTCTGTAGCCTGTTCCTGCCTTTCCCCCCCACCAATATCATTTGATCCCTTTTACCCCAAGAGCTAACTCCTTCTTGAAAACATACAATGTTTTGGCCTCAACTGCTTTCTGTGGTAGTGAATTCCACAGGCTCACCACTCTCTGGGTAAAGAAATTTCCGTTCATCTCAGTTCGAAATGGTCCACTCCGTATCCTCAGAGTAACACCTGGTTCTGGTCACCCCCACCATTGGGACATCCTTCCTGCATCTACCTTGCCTAGTCCTGTTAGAATTTTAGAATTTTCTTTGAGATCCCCCTTCATTCTTCTGAACTCGGGTGAATATAATGCTAACTGACTCAATGGGGGTGATTCTCCCCCCAAAAAATTCTAAGTGTTGAATTCGTGCAAAAGCTGGAGTAAATCCCGCTGGTTTTTTCAGCGGGATTTTCAAAATGATCTCCCACACTCTGCGCACTACAGAGTGCACTAGCGTGAATCATGCGAAAAATCAGGGGGCGGGGCCTATTCCTGCTGAAGAGGCTGAAATCAGCACATTGAGCAGGTCCCCGCGCATGCGCCGATCTCTGGGAGATTGCTAAACAAGTCTTCCCAGCATTGAGGTCGCTGGCCTCTCACTCCCCCCGTGGACATTGCTGGCCTCATCGCTGGCCTCCCCCATGGACATCGCTAGCTTCATCACCGACCCCTTCCCCCCCAAAAGATCACTGGCCTCCCCATCCCCCGCTGACCTGGACATCGCTGGCCCCCCAATCCCCCACTGACCCGGACATCACACGCCTCCCCATCCCCCGCTGGCCTCCTGGCCTCCCCATCTCCCACTGACCTGGACATTGCTGGCCTCCCCATCCCCTCTCCTCCTTCACACACCGAGCACAAAATGGCCACCGTTGATGTCTCCTGGCCTGCTGTGCTACTCGATCAGCACAACGGGATGGGAGAATCACCCCCAATATCTCCTCATACAATATACTCCTCCCAATATCTCCTCATCAGTCCCATCATCCCAGCAATCAGTATGGTAAACCTTCACTGCACTGCCTCCAAAACAAGGACATCCTTCCTCAAGTAAGGAGCCCAAAACTACAGACAATATTCCAGGAATGGTCTCACCAAAGCTCTGTATAACTGCAGCAAGGCATCCTTGCTCTTGTATCTGAATCCCCTCAGTATGATGACCAACATACCATTTCCCTTCTTTACCATCTGCTGCACCTGCATACTTACCTTCAGCAACTGGTGTACGAGGACACTTGGGTCTCAATTTATAGCCATTCAGATAATAATCTGCCTTCCTGTCTTTGCCACCAAAGTGGATAACCTCACATTTATCCACATTATCCTGCATCTGTCATGCATTTGCCCACTTACTCAGCCTATCCAAATCACACTGAACCATCTCTGCATCTTCCTCCCATCCAGCTTTGTGTCATCTGCTCTCTTTCTCTTTGCTCAATGTATGTTGAATATTAACTGTGCAGTTTTTCTCTGCATTTCCCTCTAATATATCCATTTATTTGGAAACAACATTTCTGCCTCATTTTCTTCAAAAAACTGAATCAAGGTTTTGTTTCTCACTAGTTCCCAGATTTCTCTCTTCCACTGTAACATTACTGTGCAATGCACAATGGTATAACCAAGCTCCATTTAGAATCCTCGTTTATTTTCACATGATGGATTCTATCAATAAAATAAATGTATTGTGGGTCTTTTGAGGTTGGCTGTGATGATGGTCTGATGACAGAGAGGCATTGAAGGGATTGAGATGAGTGTTGTGAGCATACATGTGTAAATTCAACATGTCTTCTGTGGTTGCTTCCAACATGCAGCAATGCGATGTGAATTATTGTTACAGATGAGGAAGGCCATTTAAATTCATCCATGCCAATTAATTTACTATTGATGGTGTTGGTTTAGGAAAGAAAGTTGGCTTGATCATAGGATTAGAAAATAACCATTATGTCCAAGGTTAGGACTCAGTTGGAGCTGAGAATAGCTTCCGTTGCTGGGTTCAATTCTGGGCATCACAAGGGGCGACTAGACTGTGGAGAGGCGGCAGAAGTAAATCATGCGGAGAAACTGGGATTGTTTCCCTTCTGAGTTGCTCAAAATCATGAGGGTTTTTGTACAGTAAATAAGAAACTGTTTGCAATGGCAAGGGGTCGATAACCACATGCCACAGAATTAAGGTAACTGGCAAAAGAACCAAAAGACATGAGAAAAGAAAAAAAAACGCAGGGATTTGTTATGCTCTTGAATGCACTACCTGAAAACGTAATGGCTGCAGATTCAATAGCAAATGTGAATTGGATAATTACTTGAAGCGAAAGATGGGAAAGAGAAGGGGATTGGGATATAATTGCTTAGCTCTCTAAAGGACTGGCACAAAGACAATAGGCTGAATGGCCTCATCTTTTTCAATTCGTGAGCGTTTGAAATGCTATGGTGAGCGGGCAGGAAAATGGAGCTGAGGCTGAGTTAGATCAGCCACGATCCTATTGAATTTCAGAGCAGGCTTGAGGGGCTAAATTGCCTACTCCGGCTCCTAGTTCTTACGCTGTATATCCGTGCGATATTACTTTATGATTCTTTATTTTATGATGGGAGAAAATAATTCTAAATAAGTATTGAAGCTTTCGGTGAACTGCTATCAGTAATAACAGATTCCAGCATTCAGTCTGGGATCCTGCACTGCCTCTTTCCTGGCTCACTGTTTTTGCATTTGGTATTGGATTGTCTATGAATCACCAGTGATCTTCAAAAATCATGAAAATAAATAACATCCACCCATTTTAGGAACTTCTGAATGAAATACATTGTACTTGAAATATACCCCCTGGACATAACCTTTTCTGTAGAAAAAGAAATTCCATCCATCCAGCTAGTTTGAACAAAGCGCTGCTTCGAATCTTAATCTAGAGGCTTTCCATCATTCTCAGATCCCTAGGTTCCTCTTATAACCTTAAAAATACAAAGGTCACTGCGACCTGTGGCTCAGAAGGTATAGGAAGAGTCAGTAATGATATTATCAGAATTCTCACCTGTATCTAAAATATATACATAATGTGGGAGAATATCATTCTAAAATTCTTCCACAGGATGTGGATGTCACTGGGAAGGCCCATATTTATTTCTCATTCCTATATGTCGAGAAGGTGATGATGAGCCGCTGTCATGAACCACCATTGTTGTCCATGTGATGTAGGTACACCCACAGTGTTTTAAATTTATTAGCTGACATTTATGCTGAGTTCTAATGAAGAACCAACTGAGCTTCCAATCTCACATTTGCGCCATCACTAAGGTTGCCAATTTCCACCTCTAACATCGTTTGACTTCATCATTATCTCAGCTCATCTGCTGTTGAAACCCTCATTCATGCCTTCATGACCATTCTAAAGGACTCTGGCTGGTCTCCCACATTCTACCCTCTGTAGACATCCACCCATTTTAGGAACTTCTGAATGAAATACATTGTACTTGAAATATACATCCAAAACTCTGCTGCTCGTGTCTTAAACTCGCAGCAAGTCTTTTTCCCCTATTACCCCTGTGCTCACTGAATTACACTGGCTCCGTTCAAGCAGTCTTGCTTTTAAAATCCTTTCCTAGCTCTGTATTCTCTCCAGCCCCACAACCCTCTGAAATGACAGCACTCCTCTAATTCTGGCCTCTTGAACACCCTGGATTTTAATTGTTTCATTGTTGGTGGCTGCACCTTCAGTTGTCTAGGCCCAAGCTCTGGAATGTCCTTTAAGGCGTTTCTTAAAACCTACCTTTTTGAGAAAGCTTTTGGTCATCTGACCCAATATTTCCTTATGTGGCTCAATATCATACTTTGTTTTATAATGCTCCCATGAAGTGCCTAGCGACGTTTTATCACATTAACGGCACCATATTAATATGCTGTTGTGTCATCTAACAATCGTCCAAGCTAAGCTGCAAAAGGCTCCTAGTGCTTTGCTTTGCACTAACTGCATGGTACAGCACACATCAACTATGAGATATTGGGTGAAAATATGGGAATCAGGCCAACTACTCATTTAGCTGGAATATTTGGTCATTTTCATCATCCATAATCACAAAGTACTTACAGTACAAACAGGTCATTTCGCTCAGCAAGTCCATGCAGCTGTTTATGTTCCACACAAGCTAACCTCGCCATTGCCCCCACCAATCCCTGTTCATCTAGCCCCAACATATCCATCTAGTTCTCTCTCCTTAATTTGCATATCTAGTTTTTCTTGAATGCACCTATGTTATTCTCCTCAACTACTCCCTATAGTAGGAAGTTACATATTCTAACCACTCTCTGGGTTATTAGACTTATTGGCTTATATTTAATGGTCTCCAGTTCTGGTTTCACCTACAATTGCAAACATCTTCTCTACAGCTACACTCTGCAACCTTTCCATAGCCTTGAAGCTTATCCACATGTCTTTTCTGTGCTAGAGAAAAAAGCAGAGATCTGTTTAATCTTCCCTTATAGGCATAATCTCTCAGAAAAAGCAATAAGTTTCCTGAATTTAATGTCATTTACACCAAAGAATGCTGCAGAGGAGAAATCAAGTGATTGCAGAGGGCTTCACTCCTTACATGCAAAAGCATATTCTGACTGTTGTAGTATTAAAGCATCGTGAAAGGGATATACAAATTGTCTGCAGGTCAGTTCGCACTTGAGCTTTTGTTTAGGTCTGAAATGGATAAAAGCCACAGGCGATATTTACGACTGTGATAATTACTGTACAACGTTCTCAACAATGCTATGTTAAATTGACACAGTGGTGTTCACAGATGTCAAATTGGTTAACGGAGGCCAATTTGCCAGATGTATTGCAACATCTACCTGCTAAATCTGACACTGGCAAAATATACTTAATAAAAGCACCCTAAACAGGTCATTTGCAGTCTCTTGATATTTCTAACAAATGATCTAAGTGTCAATTTCCAATCAGCCACCTTCCACATCTTTGCGAATTTCTGTGGTCTTCAAGGAGAGGAATCAATTTATTGGGGAAAAGAAATCTCTTCCCACTTTTTTTATGTGGGGTTATAATCAGAATTCCCAAGTAAGGAAATCATTGCTTGGATCTAAACTTGTTCTACTTGTCTAACAGTGTGTTTTATAGCCCAATCTTAGGACAGTAGCTCTAAAAAAACACACAAATGTGCGTGTGAAAGTTTCCTATTCCAAAACCAGCCATTCTATTGTCCCAGCAATAGTTTGAGTATGATTGAAGTTTCATTCTGTGGCTTGAGGTAACAAATAATTAAGAATTTCAGATTAAATTCATTATCTATTAATCAGGGTGCAGGTGAATGTTGGGGGTCACAATCAGATCAACCACAATCTTATCGAATGATAGAGCAGGCTTGAGGGGCCAAATAACTTAATACTTACTGCTCCTAATTTGTATGATTGTCTATGGCCATTCAAACCCTCAAGCCTGTTTAGCCATTGAATTAGATGCTGGTCGACCAATATCCTAATTCTATCCAACTGCTGTGGTTCCATGCCCCTTATTACCCTTTTGTAGCAAAAATTCAAATCTAGCAAAGATTCAAAATTAATTGAATTAGCATTGACTGTTCTTCTTGGGAGAGAATTACACATTCCAGCCGCACTGTATGTGATAAGCCTTGCTCTGATTTTTACATTTATGCCCCCTTATCCTAGATTCCCTCACCAGGTTTCTATCAATTCTTTTCAAATCCGACTATCCAGCAAGATCATTTCTTAACCTTCTCTTTTCTAGAGAATACAAGCCTAGTTTATGTAATTCCAGTCCATAATCTTATCCTTGGAACCCTGGTAACATTCTGGTGGTTTTTATGATGTACTCGTTCCAAGGTCAATATATTCTTTCCAAGTGCAGTGCCCAGAACTGTATGCACAGCTCCAGATGCTGTCTAACTATAGCAAAATTTTGCTCCGCCTTAGATCCCAAGGTATTAAAACTAACATCCTATTAGCCTTTCAGATTATTTTTTGTACCTGACCATTACATTTTAGAGAACATGGGCCCTAAATCTCTTTGCACCTTCACTATTCTAGACCTTAACCATTTAAAAAAGTCAACTCCATCCTTTCATGGTCCTAAATGGATTACCTGCACTGAAATCCACTGTCCAAAATTTTGCCTACTCAGTTAGTCTATCATTGTGTCTTTTTGCTTTTTCTATTATGTCATCCAAGTTATTCATAATATTGTGATTAGTTGAGGATCCAGCACAGATCCTTGGGGGATTGCACTAATCACTTCCTTTCAATTCAAATATAAACCTATTATCCTTAATCTCGGATTCCTTCCACCTAACCAACCATCAGACCAGATCAATAGTTTTCTTTCAATCCAGATTATGTGGAACCTTAGCAAATGGCTTCTGAAAGTTTATATAAACTGCAGCTGTAAAGATTCCTGTCCACTGCTTTAGCTGAGAGGACTCACTTACCACCGAATACCAGTTTTCAGCTGCAAGCCAAAAATCACTGCACAGCAAGAACTAGATCCCTCGTTCCCATATCCTTTGTCTCCAGTTTCTGCGATCTTCAGAGAAGAAAATAAAGCAACAGGCTGTACTAGAGAAATGACGAAGGACAGACAGAGCTGGCCCCATGGTTCAACAGGTTCTTCTTCAGGCAGCAGGGCTACAGCAGGCTATCCTGTTTCCAGTGGACGGAAAGAAGAGGCCTTCCCATCTTACCAAGGAGGTAGCAATAGACACTAGCAACAATGGGATCCAGCAGTGCAACTGGGTCCAATATCAGAAGTAGGTCAATGATCTCCTCCACACTGTTAGGATGAGACCAAGTGAATGACGTGTACGCTGTAGCTGCCAGGTGGTAACATGCAATGGCTTTCAACGTAGGTAGGAATCAGCTTAGTGTCTGAAAAAAGCATATGTCTCAGCAGCAGCCACTTCAAGAATGGCTCCATGTGGATGACACCTACTCTTGGTGCAGCATCCTCCAAGTCCGATGAGCCAACATCCTCCAAGTCCAATGAGAGTGGACATTTGAAAGAGACATCCAGGAAGACGTATCCAGTGTCTTTGAGATGCCAGGCAGAGGGACCAGTAATCACTGTCTGGAGACTCACTTACCTCTTCTGCCTTCAGGAGAAATGGGTTCACAATGTGAGAGAGAGGATCAAGACGGAGGGAGATGGGCTGAGGTGTGCCAGACTTGTGAAACATGATGGCTGCTGAGCTGGAGACTCTCAACCTGGTTAGAGAGCAGAACGGCTGGGCCATCACTGATGGAGAGATTGGAGTGAGTTTAAAGTTTATCAGTGTCACAAATAGGCTTACATTAACACTGCAATGAAATTACTGTGAAAATCTAGTCGCCACACTCCGGAGCCTGTTCGGGTACACTGAGGGAAAATATAGCATGGCCAATGCACCTAACCAGCACGTCTTTCAGACTGTAGGAGGAAACCGGAGCACCCAGAGAAAACCCACGCAGTCACAGGGAGAACTTGCAGACTCTGCACAGCCAATTACTCAAGCTGGGAATCAAACATGGGTCACCGGTGCTGTGAGGCAGCAGTGCTAACCACTGTGCTTAAACTTTAAAAATCTGCCATGGTGGGATTCAAATCCGGGTCACAGGAACATTAGCTGAGTTTCAGGATAATGCCATTAGTCCATTGTCTCCCCTGCGCCAGGCAAGGATGGGAGGAGGGAATGGAAAGGCCCAAGATCTAATTGTTTGTGTTTTTTCATGCAGGCACTTGAACTCCAGAAGGATAGGTTGCCACATCAACAGAGACCAAAAGTCCAAGCATCGACAGATGCAGCAACATACCTCTCTCCTCACATCCTCCACCAACCACATGGTAGTTATGTGCACACAAATCGGTTTGGAGTTGTGTAGCTGGTGAACACATCATAGCCATGCAGGAGCAACTGACAGGTGCTGTGACAACAAAGGGCCCTGACAATTGAAGCATTTTTGGAGGTCAGACCAATGTTGATCACCAGTCTTCTGATGTCAGCCATGCTGGCTTTGCTGGAGATGCAATGCAGAATAGGGTAACATCTGGTGGAGCTGCTCGAGGTTATGTGCAGCCATGAACAAATAATGAAGGAGTCCATCCAGGTCATGTGTTCTGCCATGTATTAGGTGTGTGTGTGCGCATGGTTTCCTGCATGCAGGGCTTGGTGTCAGTGATGGAGAGCCAGATCCTGCAGGTTACTCAGTGGCTGCCGGATTTGCACGCAGATCTGCAGACCACTGTTCTGGCATTGAGCTCTATGCTGCAGTCACCAGATGAGAGGGGACAGGGCGTCAGGATTTCAGACCAGGGACAGGAAGTTGCCATTGCACACCCAGAGGCAGGAGGTGATGCAGCCGGCCACATCTGGGACTCCTCCCAAATCTCTCCAAAGGCATTCCTCAGTCCCTCTGCTAGTGCCCCCACCACCCCCAGTGAAAGCAGCCACAGAGACTTCTACACTGGTGAAAGAGCTCCTCAGCATGCCTGAGCCCTCCAGGTCTTGGGCAGCCAGAATATGGCTGCCAAGGTCATCTCAGGACATGTTCAGCAGCCTTCCTCTAACTCGGCTCCAGATGCCAGGGTTACAGCTTGCCGGAGGACTCAAAAGAGCACTTAAACACACAACAAAGGCACGGGTGTTTTAACCTTTTACATTAGTTAATAATGGCTATGCTTCATTAAATTGCATTTGTGCATTTACTCCCCCATCAGTTATCCTGCAGCATCATACAGAGATTGGTGTTAGACTCCCTTGAAAGGTGCAGTCTTCTCTGGCACTGGTACTCCATCATTTCCAGATAATTCCTTCAATTTCTGAACACACTAGCATGAGCTTCTTTGACCTCTCTTCTGCTGCCATTCCCCATGGTGTCCTGCCCAACTGTAGGCTACACCTCTTACTCCTGCTGTCCCAGAAATGGCGGTTGTGGGGCCTGATGTACATTTCCTCATGGGTCCTGGTAGATTGGGTGGATGTGCCCCATCTTTGGATGACATTGACTACTGCCCTTGGATGCAGTGTCCAGCTGTTGCCCCTGTGCCCAACACGTTCACTGGCCTCCTCTCTCCTTGTGGCAGAAGTTTACATTCTAATGGAAGGCTGACTATCCCCTCAAGAGTCCGAGACCTCACAGGAACCGAAGAGCCTTTTGAACAATTGGGGATCTGCCGGTCCATGATTTCCATTCCCCACTCATTAAATTCGGAATGCAACATTTAGTTCTAGTCAGAGGTACATTAATTTGACTTAATGACCTTTGTAACAATTACCATCCTGTCTCTTGCACGCAGCGTCACAATTCTCACCTCCAGCATGATTCAGCTCACAGTTTCTGATGTTGAGCCTCCGACACATGGTCTGTATAATTCAGTTGTATAGTTGTATATAACTGTATAGTTCAGCTGTTGTATAGTTGTATATACAGTTGTATAGTTGTATATAACTGTATAGTTCAGCGGAGCACTTCAGCGGTCACGGGCATTCGGCCTCTGATATTCGGGTAAGCGTTCTCCAAGGCGGCCTTCGCGACACACGACAGCGCAGAGTCGCGGAGCAGAAACTGATAGCCAGGTTCCGCACACACAAGGACGGCCTCAACCGGGATATTGGGTTTATGTCACACTATTTCACATAAATATTTCTGCTTTTTTCCTCCTGAGTCTTTATCATGCGATCCTAGAATCAGAATTTATGTCACACTATTTGTAACTCCCACAGTTGCGTGGACCTGCAGAGTTTCACTGGCTGTCTTGTCTGGAGACAATACACATCTTTTTAGCCTGTCTTGATGCTCTCTCCACTCCCATTGTTTTGTTTCTTAAAGACTGGATTAGTTGTAAGTATTCGCATTCCAACCATTATTCATGTAAATTGAGTCTGTGTCTTATAAGTTCTGTTTGTGAACAGAATTCCCACTCACCTGAAGAAGGGGCCCAGAGCCTCGAAAGCTTGTGTGGCTTTTGCTACCAAATAAACCTGTTGGACTTTAACCTGGTGTTGTTAAACTTCTTACTGTGTTTACCCCAGTCCAACGCCGGCATCTCCACATCCTGTATAATTCTATCAGTCCTTGCCTCCCACCCCCTCCCCCAATGAGAAAGTGACCAAGGAGGTGGATGGGGGCAAGGCAGTGGACGTGGTATATATGGATTTTAGTAAGGCGTTTGATAAGGTTCACCATGGTAGGCTTCTGCAGAAAATGCAGATGTATGGGATTGGGGGTGATCTAGGAAATTGGATCAGGAATTGGCTAGCGGATAGGAAACAGAGGGTGGTGGTTGATAGTAAATATTCATCATGGAGTGCGGTTACAAGTGGTGTACCTCAGGGATCTGTTTTGGGGCCACTGCTGTTTGTAATATTTATTAATGATCTGGATGAGGGTATAGTTGGGTGGATTAGCAAATTTGCTGATGACACCAAAGTCGGTGGTGTGGTAGACAGTGAGGAAGGGTGTCGTAGTCTGCAGGAAGACTTAGACAGGTTGCAAAGTTGGGCCGAGAGGTGGCGGATGGAGTTTAATGCGGAGAAGTGTGAGGTAATTCACTTTGGTAGGAATAACAGATGTGTTGAGTATAGGGCTAACGGGAGGACTTTGAATAGTGTGGAGGAGCAGAGGGATCTAGGTGTATGTGTGCATAGATCCCTGAAAGTTGGGAATCAAGTAGATAAGGTTGTTAAGAAGGCATATGGTGTCTTGGCGTTTATTGGTAGGGGGATTGAATTTAGGAGTCGTAGCGTTATGTTGCAACTGTACACAACTCTGGTGCGGCCGCACTTGGAGTACTGTGTGCAGTTCTGGTCCCCACATTACAGGAAGGATGTGGAGGCTTTGGAGAGGGTGCAGAGGAGGTTTACCAGGATGTTGCCTGGTATGGAGGGGAGATCCTATGAGGAGAGGCTGAGGGATTTGAGATTGTTTTCGCTGGAAAGGCGGCGGCTAAGAGGGGATCTTATTGAAACATATAAGATGATTAGAGGTTTAGATAGGGTGGATAGTGATAGCCTTTTTCCTCTGATGGAGAAATCCAGCACGAGGGGGCATGGCTTTAAATTGAGGGGGGGTAGTTATAGAACCGATGTCAGAGGTAGGTTCTTTACCCAGAGGGTGGTGAGGGATTGGAATGCCCTGCCAGCATCAGTAGTAAATGCGCCTAGTTTGGGGGCGTTTAAGAGATCCGTAGATAGGTTCATGGACGAAAAGAAATTGGTTTAGGTTGGAGGGTCACAGTTTTTTTTTTTAACTGGTCGGTGCAACATCGTGGGCCGAAGGGCCTGTTCTGCGCTGTAATGTTCTATGTTCTATGTTCTATGACTCTCATTCCAGTGGCCTGCATTAAATTCCACCCAATGTCTCTATTTATAAAGCTCCGGATCCTATCTGCCTGCTATCTTCAATGATTTGTGCACATGTGCCCCCCGATCTCCCTGTGCCTCTGTCCCTTTTTGGATGATATCC
This sequence comes from Mustelus asterias, assembly GCF_964213995.1. NCBI lineage: Eukaryota > Metazoa > Chordata > Chondrichthyes > Carcharhiniformes > Triakidae > Mustelus > Mustelus asterias. The sequence continues at coordinate 104,273,749 of NC_135806.1, forward strand.
TTTATTTTTTATTGCCTCTTCTCATTCTCCCTACCAAATGAATCACTTCAGACTTCTCTGCCTCACATTTAATTTGCAAGCTGTCCACCCATTTCACAGCTTGTCCATCTCCTCTTGAAGTCCATCATTATCCTTTGTTCGGCACAGCTACAATACTCAAGTCTTGTGCCATCTGTAAATTTTGAAACTGTGCCCTGCAATCAAGTCATCAATATACATCAGGGAAAGCAGTGGTCCTTGTACTGGGGAACCCCACCATATTCCTTGCTATTCACTCCTCACTACTCTGTTTCAAGAATCTATTTGATGGGTTTTGCCCGAGCATGTTTGCTTTAAAATTATGGATATTTCCAAACTCCATTAAAGATTATAAATCTAATCAGAACAGTGGAAGAGAAAAACAGAACTACATACAAAAGTTATGCAGCTGGAGGAGTACAGCATTCCTTGTCCTAATTTTTACCAAGAGGTTTGCCTTTAAATCATTAAAATATCCTACTTCAATTACTCAAGTGCACAAACATTTAGGAAGTATCGTGGAATGCTTAAAAAACCTAATACATGAAATAAAATATATTCCAGAATGAAACATCCAACCATGTTAACATAGCTTCTTACACATGCAAAAGAGACAAATGATGAGCCAAATTGTTCCACACATGCCACTAATTCACGAATCATCAATTATTTTGTTTTGTATCTTGAGGTTAAAAGGTTAGTCTGAGGGGAGGATTTTTGGTGGTGTCATCAGCAAACTTGAAAATACCACTATACTCACTATATGAGTCAATGCATGGAATTGAGTATGCGATATTGGCCCTGTTGTCAAGATGATGCATGGAAGTTTAAGATACGCCCAGACAGCAGGTTGAACATGGTGACTGACAGTTTTTTGTTCACATTCTAAAACGGCGATCACCTACATTGGCGTTTCACATTTTATACACACCATAGGAGTTGTTCCCTTTTGGAAGGAACTTTTTGAAGCTTCAAAGAACAAAGAAAATTACAGCACAGGAACAGGCCCTTCGGCTCTCCAAGCCTGCACCGACCATGCTGCCCGTCTGAACTAAAACCCCCTACCCTTCCGGGGACCATATCTCTCTATTCCCATCCTAAAAGATCGCTTTATATGTTGCGATCTACAGTAATGTATCAGGGTGTTCACATTTAAGCATCTATAAACTGCTGCATTCTGACAAACCGCTTGCAAAGTGCTGACTAATTTGACATTTGGCTACTATTAACCATCAATGCAATCCATGTCTCATACACTAATATAGTTGCTCAGTTTGATATTGCCAACCAGATCACTGACAAAAAATATAAAGGCAAAATTACAAGCTCCCACCCCAATATTGTGCCATTACCCTCACAGAAATATTTGAGATCAATTTTGAAATGAAATCACAATAAAACTAACTAGGAACAGAACAGATAACTGATTAGTTAGGCTAGACTGTCAAATGCTTTGGTGTAGCACATTTGAATCATTATCATAGAATCATAGAATCCCTACAGTACCGAAGGAGGCCATTTGGCCCATCGAGTCTGCACCGACCACAATCCCACCCAGGTTTTATTCCCCATAACCTCACATATTTACACTGCTAATCCCCTGACACTAGGGTCAATTTAACATGGCCAATCAACCTAACCCGCACATCTTTGGAGTGGAGTGCTGCAGGTATGACAGAGCCTCTATATGTCTCTTGATGTGAAAGCTCTACCTCCTGCAGCTGTACTGCCTTCTCTGTTAATGGCTTCTTGTTGTGTTCTTTGATCTCCCAAGTTCAATCACAATGAGCTGACCCTGAAGCAGACTGTCTCCTAACAGTACAGAGTTTTGAAAAAAAATGCTCAATTAGTAGAATGTACAAAGATTTATATTTTTGTCAGGAATTTTGTTTTCATTCAATTGTCTCTTTTGTTAGAAAGCAAAGAAATCAAAAAAGTAACTTTCAGATATCCTCATCTCTATCTATGCCACAGCACCCACTGCTTAGACATTTCTATTCCAGTGTCCTGTGAATATATTGTGCTTAAAAAATATAAAATAAAATGTGCCTTTCTGAAATAGTTGAAGAACTGAAAGGCACCAAAGCACATTTACAAAAAGGTCTATTTGTGGGACAAAGGTTCAACTCTAACTACTTAAGTTCAAGACCTCTGAACTAGAAGGCAATTGGAGACAATTTAACACGTCAAGGAGCAAGAGAGGTTTCTGGAGCAAATGTTTCAGAGAGTGGTCAAGCTAGTGAGACATTGAAATGAAAATAAGGAATGGTGACAATCTATAGAGCAGGGATAGTAAAGATGGACAGACATGATCAAAAACATCCAGAGTAAATTATCCCCTTCAACAAGTCTGAAGCATTGGCATCTAGTTGGAGGAGATGGCAACTTTGGTCAGGACCATCAAACGGCACCCAAAAATATGAGATAATTTAAGAGTGGGTAAGAAATATTAACAATTCAATTGGCAGCACAGTAGTAACAGGAAACTTGGTAGCTTTAGCAACCTGGACTGAAAGAACTTTAGCAATCCGATACTTCCGCATCTGGGTCCTCTCCACCATTTTAAAAGGTTTGTTCCAGATTCTGCAAAGTCCAGTGCCATGTCAATATTTAAAGTCAGGTTAGCTAGATGGCTCATGGCAAGGGGTATGAGTGAATGTGGCAATAGGGCAGCAAAATAAGAGGTGGTCGTGGGATCAGAACAAATGTTCCTGCGGTAGATATACACAATGACCCAATGAGTGAGTTTATTTAGCAGTCATTCCTGGATATTATTTTGTTATATACAGTGACAGTTTTCATGGCAGGTTCTAATACATCCTTCACAGTATATGTTCCCATTCAGACTGATGGCCAAAAAGAAACCAACAGTTTTCAGTCTTCTCTTATCTTGCTGAATGGGTATTCAGGGTGTATGTGTGTGTGTGTGTGGGGGGGGGGGGGGGGGGGGGGGGGTAAACTCAGCATAGTCAATATACGCACTGCAATTGCTCTGCTCTCCTTCAAAAATAAATAACTGTTGCAATCTGTTTTTCCAGTACTGCAACATCATTATTTTATTTACTGAGATACTTGGCGGTGACTTACTGGATTGTTGGCACATGGGAGTTTTCTTCTATACCTGTTCATTTTCTTCATTACCTGTGCACACCAGAAGATGACAACTCACGCATACAGCAGTTTTCTTAACATCTGCAGGCATGTACAAGATGTACAAAATTTGTAGGTGTCTGTGCAGTAAAACTTTGTAAGAGTTTTAATAACACCAGGTTAAAGTCCAACAGGTTTATTTGGTAGCAAATGCCATGAGCTTTCGGAGCGCTGCTCCTTCGTCAGATGGCGTGGATATCTGCTCTCAAACAGGGCATACAGAGACACAAAATCAAGTTACATAACTTTAACATTTCATCAAACACTGCAATGTAGCAGATTATTCCTTTCTTGCAGTATGTGTGACCATGATCTGCTCAAGAGGATGGGTGGCATTATATTCACACATTTTAAATAGTGTTATGCTTTTTAGCATGCTACTTACAAGAAACTCTGGTTTCTGTTGTCTACCTGGCAACCACTCAACTCATGATCACCACTTGTCTGATGTTCACATAGTGGCTTTCTTCCATGGGAGCACAAAATGGAGGGATAGGCAGATTTCCTTGGTGATCAAAGAGATTCCAAGATGTTTCACCAGACAATGGAAATTTAGTATCAACTGTAATCCTGTGGCAGTTGGGGTAATCTGATTACTGAGCCCAATAGGTCTTCTACTCTTTAGTGTGCAAAGAACAAAGAACAAAGAACAATACAGCACAGGAACAGGCCCTTCGGCCCTCCAAGCCCGCGCCGCTCCCCGGTCCAGGATTGAATCCTGAATCCAGGATCCCCGCCCAATTTTCCAGCCTATCTACATACCAATATCCTATCCACCGAGCTGTCCCTCACAGCTACGATGGTTTGTTCATTACAACCTATTAACTCACCCCCACCCCCCTATTCCAGACCATGTGATCCCCAGGGAGAGGCGAAAACCCAGAGTGAAAAACCCCAGGGCCAATATGGGGAAAAAAAAAATCTGGGAAATTCCTCTCCGACCCCCTGAGGCGATCGAAACGAGTCCAGGAGATCACAATGGCCCTGATCGGAAAATGCTTCCCAACCCTAGTCATTTCCACTTCCATGAACACCATATGAATTCCCTGCCCCCAACTATCCGCAGTAATAACACCAGGTTAAAGTCCAACAGGTTTATTTGGTAGCAAATGCCATGAGCTTTCGGAGCGCTGCTCCTTCGTCAGATGGCGTGGATATCTGCTCTCAAACAGGGCATACAGAGACACAAAATCAAGTTACATAACTTTAACATTTCATCAAACACTGCAATGTAGCAGATTATTCCTTTCTTGCAGACTGACTCACTAATAGAAGTTGAAGGGATAGATCTGTCAAGCGGAGCTGGAAATCTTACTTGGCTCCACTTAACCACGCAGTGTAGTAGGATGGGCCTGCTTGGACAAGCATCAGGAAATTTACCAATATTTTGCATTGATATGCTACTTAACTTGAGCACATTAAACTCCAAGATCCTTACACTCAAAAGTTCCGAAGCCTTGCTGTTTTGTGTACAAGGAGACTCAAATCTCTCTGAACATCAACAATTAATAGTTTCTCACCATCTCAAAAGTGTTTTGTTTTCCATAATTCCTAACAAATTTAAAAACCTCAAATTTCCCTAAATGATACTCCACCTGCTAATTCTTAGCCACTCACTTACTTATCTGCATTTCTTTGCATACTTTCTGTATCCACACCCAAATTAGCAGCTCATTTTCTTCTACTTAGCTTATAACATTTAAAGGTGGATTTTGTTTCCTTTTTCAGAACTTTGCAAAATGCAGATGTATCAAGAATTTGCTTAAGACCTTAACGAGGCAGCTTTAAAACATGAACAGCATTGCAAACTATTGTGTGGGGTTGCTAAACACTAATGAAAAGTTTAATGAGAAATTAGCAGTTACTGGAGCAGTGCAAGTGTGTTGCAACTTCATTCCATGTTCACCTTCACTGTACACAAGTAATCTCTATTTTGGATTATTCTATTACCAGGCTTTCCCAAACATTTCTGGCCACAGGACTTTTTTACCCTCCGAAGTTTATTGATGGAACTCAAGAAGCATTTTTATTATGTTGAAGAGTTAAACCACAATATTAGTGATTGCATTTACAGGATAGGTACAAACACACAAAAACAATTTTTAAAAAGTATTTTCTGTTTCTTATATGTATACATTTATTATAATCAAAACGTTCACTTATTCAACAAAGTATTTAAGTCTAACCTTTTTTTTACCATTTTAATGGGAAGAGTGATTCTACTTCATTTGCTCTCAAACTTGTTTAAATTTAAGAATGCTGTTGGACATACACACTTCCCCTGCCGCCACGCAGCCCCTCCCCCTGCCTTCACGCGGCCCCCTCCCCCTGCCTTCACGCGGCCCCCTCCCCCTCCCGCCACATGGTCCTATCAGCAGCCAATCAGGGAGGAACCGGCCTTTGATTGGGCAAGCAACTTCACAGCACTTCTCAAATTTTGTACATTAGCCTAGTCTACCGTGGAACCCTTGGGGGCATCCAATGGAACCCCTGGATGTGTCCAATGGAACCCAGTTCGGGAAACTGTCTGACATGATGGTTTTCCATCATTTTTCACTTAACTATTCTTGCATTTTGTCCATCATATTTCTATACCTAGGTTTCAGTCAGTCACTATGGCTACTGTTATGGTGCGGCACTGTTTAGTGGTTTACTAACAGAAATACCTGACACTCACTTTTAAAATGAAGACTTAATTTACTTATTTAACTAACAGGGAACTTTAACTAAACAAGTAACATACCGAATAAAATATGGAATGCTGCTCAAATAAATACAATACTCATTCAAAAAAAATAGAATTCAGTCACTCTCAAAAAGATACAACCAGGTTTTGTGGCTTTCAGAAACTTTTGGAGTTCTTCTGTTGATTCCTCTGTCTATATGTTCTTTCTGATTTGGTACCTTGCACTAGTTAGATGGTGCACTCGCAAGACATATCTGAAGCTGGCAGAGTTGAGAACTGCTCTCTCCCCCTTGAGGCTCGAGAGATGGCAGTTGCTAACTGCTGTTCTTTCCCCTTGCACTCTCTTTCATACCTGTGATGACTTATCAATTTTCCTACAATGGGATTGGTCTGATGTTGTCAACGCCATCAAATTCAAAGGTATCTGAGTATCTGCTTTAAATTGATAAGCCAAATTCAAAAACATTCAAATACCTGAAGCCTGTTACCAAGGCAACCCTGCTGCCTGGCTGGCCTTTGATACAAATGTTTCAGTCTGGGACCCCATATGCACCCACATTTTAAACCTCCAAGCACTGAAACAAAACATCAGCTTTTAAAGGGACTATGCAATTTTTTTTCCCTCTAGCATTTTTGCACTCTTTACATCTTTACCAACATCAAATTCCAACTTCACAAACTCAACTTCGCAACACTACATTTTCCTTATCACATAAACAGTACATGAAAAGAGGAGGAACAAGATATAGGTGTTGTAATGGAAGACAGCTGTGGCAACTGTACTACATGACAACTGGGGGTAGACACGCAGAATTAATTTGGATTTTGTATGCAAGATGACCCATGCCTTAAGAAATCAAAAATGTTTGGTATTCGAAGAACCCTGTGGTACATTCTTAAAATTAATTGTGATCAAAATTAATAATACCTAGGGGGAGAGAATGGTATAGTGGAAATATCACTGGACTAGTAATCCAGTGGCTCTGGGGACATGGAACAAATCCCACCCGTGGCAACTTGTGGAATTTAAATTCAATTAATAAGTCTGGAACATAAAGCTAGTTGTTAAAATAAAACCCTTTAGGGAAAGAAATCTGCCACCCTTGGTCTGTCTACACGTGACTCCAGACCCACATGTGCTTGACCTCTGAAATGGCCTAGCAAACCACACACAGTTCAAGGGCAATTAGACAACAAATGCTGACCTTGTCAGCAACACCAACTTCCCATGAAAGAGTAAAGAATAAAAATCTAAGCACGTCATTGCTTGCTCTTGAAAATAATCATACCTGCTGCGGTGTATGAAGTTGGTAACACATAGTATTACACTTAAATGCTTTTTCCATTAGCAAAGGCAATTTATCTTTCCCAAGCCAGGACTTAATACTAATTAAACTCAAATGAGGTAAGCCTGAACAGTCAATATAGACTTTCAGTAAAAACTGAACTATGAAGCCTGCTCCAAGTCTATCAATTAAAGCAAATACATTGTATGTCAAGTATAAGATTTATGAAAAATGGTTGAAATGAGCACAGTCCAGAAAATGTGGACAAATGCACGTTTCAGTTTATATACTTTTTAAACTATATACACGTAGTTGAATACTACAATATCCTTTTTCAATGAGTAACATTATAGAAGTTATTCTGAACAAAGGATGTTCAGTTTTAAATTTTCTTTCTTTACTGTCTAGAACTGCACAGGTGTTCTTCTGTTAGGCTTTTTTTCAATGCTACCTGACCACTCGCAGTTATGCAAGAGTAACCAAGGATGACTCCCCTTTCTCCCTTGTTTAATGTGGGAAAATGTCTGAGCACTTTTGAGCTGAACCAAAATCATCAACTTATATTTTAAAATCTCAAATTTTGATGCATCATTATCTACAAGTATATATAATGATATATCAAAAGCATGAGTTTTTGAAAACCCTGGCACTAAATAAAGGTAATACTTAAAAATACGAATGTGCCTGACATCTCACTCATGAACAGATTACAGATGATCATTGGTAGATGGCAACTAATTACAACAAGTGACTTCTACTAAAACCTTGACAGTTGTTGCAGCAAATCAACAGTGTGTGCCTTTCAATTCTGCAAACAAAAATTAAGTCCAATTTCAACATTTTCACATAAACTTAAACTACACATGGAATGCACAGCTCCTTCTGCCTTTGTATCAACCCTGTGAACCATCAGCATTTACCGGTGCATAACTATTTTTGCTCAAGACACCATATCTGTTTCTTTTTCACCATCCCTGGTGAGATATTGTCTAAAGTGTGTGCTTTCAATGAGTTTGTGGATTCCATGTGCATCTGTGTCATGGATGATCACACCTATTGAAGAGATCAATAGCTCACGGCAAGGGAAAGCAATTATTTAACCCGAAAGCTTCAGACAGCATCAGACTTCAAGAGTGAAACAGAACCTAGAATGTTGTTTGTGAAGCTTAGTGTCATACATTAAGCATAATTGTACAGAAAAGCAAAATACTGTGGATAGTGGCAATCTGGAATAAGGACAGAAAATGTTAGAAATACACGGCAGACCAGGCAGAATCTGCAGGGAGCAAAACAGAGTTAAGGTGTCAGACTAATGACCTTTCGTCAAAACTTGAAACAGCGTAGGGTCGTGGAAGAAAATGGTGAGTATGAAATTTGAGAGGGTAAAGGGGAAGAACATTGCTGGTTTGAAGTGGAACAGAAAATGGAAAAGGAAGTCACCCTGAACTGGTGTGCAATTGAGAAAATTGTTGTCTTGAACTGGAAAAGCGGGGGGAGGGGGGGGGGGGCGGTGGGGGGAGGAGGTGGTTGTTAACTGTTTAAATTTAGCTAAGAGCATGAGCTTGAGGACAAGACAGAAAGAATCACAACATCACAGAATAGTTACAGCACAGGAGGAGACCATTTGGCCCATCATGTCTGCACTGGTTCTCCAAATGCGTATCACTTCGTGCCATTTCCCCATACTCCTGCACATTGTTTCTTGAATAGAAACAATCTAGAATGCCTAAATTCAACTGCCTGCACCACACTTTCAGGCAGAGAATTCCAGATCCGTATCACCTGTGTGAAAAAGTTTTTTCTCGCATCATTTTAACAAATCACTTTAAATCTGTCTTCTCTTGTTCTTGATTCTTTTACGAGCAGGAACAGTTTCTCACTATGTACTCTATCCAGCCCCTCTGATTTTGAGCATTTCTATCAAATCTCCCCTTGGCCTTCTTCTCTCCAAGAAGAATAGCCCCAAACTCTCTAATCTATCCTCATAACTGAAGTTTCTCATCACAGGAACCATTTTGTGAACCTCTTCTGCATTCTCTCCAATTCACATCCTTCCTACAGTGACTTGATCTTCATCCTGGGGCTATGTCCCCTGGTTCTAGATTCCACCCCCCCCCCTCCAGCCAGGGGAAATCTTCTTTCTGCATCTATGCTGTCTAGCCCCTTAAAAACCTTGTACCTTTCAATGAGATCACCTCTCATTCTTCTAAATTCTAGAGAATATAGGTCCTGTCTTCTGAATCTCTCCTCTTAGATCAGTCCTACCATCCTAGCAATTAGTCTCCATTGCACTCCCTCTGTAGCAAGTATATCCTTCCTAGTGAAGCGTCAAATGAATCTGACAAAATAACCTTTGAATCATCCTTGACATGTTCTCTATACACTGCAATCTCTCAGTCTGGAATGGTTGGGACCAAGTCATTTTGTAATTTCTCTGGATCATAGGATTACATTAGAATGCCTAATTACAAGTGTGTGAAGTAGAAAAATGGTAGATATAATTATTTACCTGAAACATAAAACAATGATGAAAAATTAAAAAGCAGCATTAAAAATTGCTTTACTTATCCAGAAACTGTACTATCCGTGCCTTCTCAATTTGGTGCGAGGCCCAAATAGTTGACTGGCGAATCCATGAGTTGTTTGGGTCTGCTCAAAATATTTCTCTACAACCAGTGTTTCTAAACAATATATTTCCAGAATGGAGCGGTTACAGTACATTAGTAATAGTGAAGCTCCATTGGCAGGACATGTCATTCATCTGCCTGACAACAGACTGCCAAAGTAACTGCTCTTACTTGGAGCTCAGCTGTGGCAGAAGACTCTCAGGAGTACAGCAGAAACACTTTAGGGGATGTCCTCAAAGCATCCCTGAAGAGGCAAATATCCCTGCCAACTCATGGGATGCCCTGGATTGTGACCGACGACAATGGAGAAGATTCATTTGGGAAGGCATGGAGCCCATCAACAAACTTTGTCGGGAACATGCAGAGGCGAAGATGAGGCATCGGAGAGAGCACATAAGTCTCCAAATAATTCATCTGTCAGACCTTCCAAACACTACCTTCCCACATAGAACAGAACTTTTTCTGCATGCTCTCCACATCCTTCCTGTAATGTGGCGACCAGAATTGAACATAATACTCCAAGTGTGGCCTAACCAAAGTTTTATAAAGCTGCAACATGACATCCAGACTCTTGTACTCAATGCCCCGACCAATAAAGGCAAGCATGCAGAGTGGCAGAGTGACTTATCAACCAACGCATAGCCCATGAAACCAGAGTGAATGCAAGTAATTCTCAATCCAGAGGGACTGTCGAGGAAGAATACTACTGTACAGATTTTGACATCTCGCCCATAGGCTCCTCAAAATAAAGAGCATTTTGGACACCTCGACCTGGACTTTGTTTCTGTGCTTATGGACTCATGATTCTGCCTCTATTAAAATGGAGGCCAGCCTAGCTTCAGAGAACAAAGAAAAAAGAAAAGTACAACACAGGAACAGGCCCGTCAGCCCTCCAAACTTGCGCCGATCATGATGCTTACCTAAACTAAAACCGTATGCACTTACGGAGTCCATATCCTTCCATTCCCAAGCTATTCATGTATTAGTCTAGTTGCCCCATATATCATACCTGCTCCCACCACCTCCCCAGGCAACGCGTTCCAGACGTTCACCACCCTCTGTGTAAAAAACTCGCCTCACACATCTTCTCTAAACTTTTCCCCACGCACCTCAAACCTACGGTGAGTTTAACCTCAGTGGTTGGTAAACTGATGGAGAAGATCCTAAGAGACAGGATATATGAGCATTTAGAGAGGTTTAGTATGCTCAAGAATACTCAGCATGGCTTTGTCAAGGGCAGGTCGTGCCTTACGAGCCTGGTGGAGTTCTTCGAAAATGTGACTAAACACATTGACGAAGAGAAGGCGGTAGATGTGGTTTATATGGATTTTAGCAAGGCGTTCGATAAGGTCCCCCATGTAAGGCTTCTAGAAAAAGTGAGAGGGCATGGGATCCAAGGGGCTGCTGCCCGGTGGATCCAGAACTGGCTTGCCCAAAGGAGGCAGAGAGTAGTTATAGATGGGTCTTTTTCTAAACGGAGGTCGGTCACCAGAGGTGTGCCCCAGGGATCTGTTCTGGGACCCTTGCTGTTTGTCATTTTCATAAATGACCTGGATGAGGAAGTGGAGGGATGGGTTGGTAAGTTTGCCGACGACACGAAGGTTGGTGGGGTTGTGGATAGTCTGGAGGGATGTCAGAAGTTACAGAGGGACATAGATAGGATGCAAAACTGGGCGGAGAAGTGGCAGATGGACTTCAACCCAGATAAATGCGTCGTGGTCCATTTTGGTAGGTCAAATGGGATGAAGGAGTACAATATAAAGGGAAAGACTCTTAGTACTATAGAGGATCAGAAGGACCTTGGGGTCCGGGTCCATAGGACTCTAAAATCGGCCCCGCAGGTGGAGGAGGTGGTTAAGAAGGCGTATGGTGTGCTGGCCTTTATCAATCGATGGATTGAGTTTAGGAGTCGGGGATAATGATGCAGCTATATAAGACCCTCGTCAGACCCCACTTGGAGTACTGTGCTCAGTTCTGGTCGCCTCACTATAGGAAGGATGTGGAAAAGATTGAAAGGGTGCAGAGGAGATTTACAAGGATGTTGCCTGGATTGAGTGGCATACCTTATGAGGATAGGCTGAGGGAGCTCGGTCTTTTCTCCTTGGAGAGACAAAGGATGAGAGGAGACCTAATAGAGGTGTATAAGATGTTGAGAGACATAGATTGGGTGGACTCTCAGAGGCTTTTTCCCAGGGTGGAAATGTCTGCTACGAGAGGACACAGGTTTAAGGTGCTGGGGGGTAGGTACAGGGGAGATGTTAGGGCTAAGTTTTTCACACAGAGGGTGGTGGGCGAGTGGAATCGGCTGCCGTCAGTGGTGGTGGAGGTGAACTCAATAGGGTCTTTTAAGAGACTCCTGGATGAGTACATGGAGCTTAATAGGATGGAGGGTTATAGGTAGGTCTAGAAGGTAGGGATGTGTTCGGCACAACTTGTGGGCCGAAGGGCCTGTTTGTGCTGTAGTTTTTCTATGTTTCTATGTCCCCTAGTACTTGACTTTTCTACCCTACAAAAGAGCATCTGACTATCCATGTTTCCACTTCATGTTTGAGTTCAGCACAGCACTGACCTGTGTGGGGCATCTGTGGGACAGCACAGTGGCACAGTAGTTAGCATTGCTGCCCCTCAGCTCCAGGGACCCGTGTTCGATTCCTGGCTTGTGTCCCTGTCTGTGCGGAATCTGCACGAGTTTCCTCCAGGTGCTCTGGTTTCCTCCCACAGTCCGAAAGACATGTTGGTTAGGTGTGTTGGCCATGCTAAATGCTCAGTGTACCCGAAAGGGCGCTGGAGTGTGGCGACAAGGGGATTTTCACAGTTACTTCATTGCAGTATTAATGCAAGCCTACTTGTGACACTAATAAATGAATTTTAAACTTTAAACCTCAACAGCTGAACATCACCTGGGAGAAATTGCCAAATCAGAGGTTCATAGTGGCATCAAGTGCCTGAAGAACAACAGGCATCTAGAAATGACAAGATACCAGCACAGCTACTGAAACACGGCAAGAACAATGTCACAACAGAGCTCACGTATATATTCAACAAGATCTGGTTAGCAGAGGATGTCCTGGATGACTGGCAGTGAGGAGTAATTGTCAAGCTGCCCAAGAAAGTGAACCTGAGCAACTGGAGAGGCACAACACTACTGTCAGTACCCGACAAGATCTTTTGCACAGCGTACCTCAACAAGATGTAGACAGTATCCTTTAGAACAGGCAGGTTTCCAGAGTGGCAGATCGTGCTGTGTGCAGATCTTTGCTCTGCATCCTCTAAAGTAGAAACATAGACTTACAAAACACAAAGCGGGCCATTCAACCCGATGTATCTATGCTAGGTTTATGCGAGAGCAATCCAAAATGAATCCTATTCGACCACTCTCTCAGCATGGTACCCACATCAGTATTACAGATTAAACATTAAGGGACAGGTCTTTATCAAGTGGGAAGTTCAAATAATGTCAAACTGCAAGAGCAAAATTTGAACCAGAATTCAAACTCCAAAGTTAGTTTACCGTCTCAGAGTCTCAGCATCACCACTGATAGGTGTGCATGCATTCTTTCCTAAAATGTATGATTTTATTTGTGGCATTTTAAAATAAAGAAATTAACTGTATATTGCGTACTGAATATGTGATGGCACTGGCAAAATGGCATTGTTACATCTTGCAATGTCAGCAAGACAGAGTAAAGGGATTTGCTGCATGACTCTTGACCTGAATTCACTGTACTCAGTTCTGCCTATGTTATGTCATGGTTTTCATAAACTTACACATTTCAAGAATAGCAAATCATGTATAACATGATATTCAGTATGATTTAACAATCAACAAAATTAATCATACAAAATCATTCTTTGCGTATCAACTTCTATGTAACAATGGTAAAAATGAGCATGCAGATAATATTGAAAAATATAATTTGCCATTATTTTTAGTAATCTCATATCAGGCTGAATTATGCAGCTGTTCTGTTTCGAGACACAAACCTCTTTTTAAAAAAGGCCCACATAGGGTACTCTTTTATGAAACGGAATGGTCAACTTAGGATACAGGCTCCTTAAGAATATAGTGAAAATATTTTAAAACAGAACAAGCATACTTCCGGATATCATCTGATTAGTTTATTCCGTGTAAAACCAGTCATATGCTGTGTGCTGGAAATAGGTAGAGCTCTATCATTTTCTTGATCTAACACTGATGTTTTTCTATGTTAGCATGTGCTGGGAAAATGGTGCCAATATTCAGATCTTTTACATTAAAAATTGAAATGGCTCAGTGTAAAATAGAAGCCACAAGCCAACAATTTAAAATAAATGCTACAAATTCTTACAGCTGCAGTATATGTTCCTTTATTTAACTTTGGATACTCCGAAGGAAAGAACGTGTTACACTTAGTACAAACATGAGCTTGCCTTATTCCCAAAATGATTAATCTTAAAACAAACTCTTAATGTTGTTGGGGAGATCTACTTCGTCTCACAAGGTCATAGAGCCAACAGCAGAGGGAATTATGACTCAGTTTTACTGTTACTAATCAACTCCAAAAACAGGAAACCTTCTTTGCTGTGAGTAATCAATCAGTTGGACAAACTCCTGGAGTATGTTGACAAACCATGTCCGAAGAACACTATTTATTCTGTGTTTGAAGATTAATTTTCTTCACATAAAAACAGTGCTTGAAGTAAGGAACCATCTTGAAAAAAAACTTTCAACAACATCAAAACTTGGGTATTTTTCAATCCTCAGTTCTGACCACCATGAATAGATTTTGAGTGAATGAATTTGAAACTGTAGTCAGACAACAGATCACTTAACTGCCTACAGTCTTCAGATATTAAAATCAACGGGTTAAATCTTCCAGTCTCTGGATCACTGGAGAGTCTACTGAAGAAGCACGTCAGGACCTTGTGCAAGTCCTGAAACACCAACCTACATGGGAATTGTCTGGGATGTTTAAACTTCCAAAGAGCAATTCCCTACCCCTTGAGATCCTCTCACCATTTTCACAGATGCACCATAGAAAGCATCCTTTCTGGTTATATCACAGCTTAGTATGGCTCATGCTCTAACCAAGACCGCAAGAAACTACAAAGGATCGTGAATGAAGCCCAGTCCATCACGCAAACCAGCTTCCCATCCATTGACTCTGTCTATGCTTCCCACTGCTTCGGAAAAGCAGCCAGCTTAATCAAGGACCCTATGTATCCTGGACATTCTCGCTTCCACCTTCTTCCCTCGGGAAAAAGATACAAACGTCTGGGGTGACATACCAACCAACTCAAGAACAGCTTCTTCCCTACTGCCATCAGACATTTGAATGGACCTACATTATATTAAGTTGATCTTTCTCTACACCCTAGTTATGACTGAAACACTACATTCTCCCCCCATCTCCTTTCCTTCTCCATGCTTTGTCAGTATAGCGCACAAGAAGCAATACTGTTCACTGTATACATGTGACAATAATAAATTAAATCAAATCCCTCCATGAATATTTCTGTGTTGCTATGAATGTCTCTGATGCTGGGCCAGAGTCGGAAACGCTGGATGGTTCCACAGGATGCGCCTGAAGTCATCCAGGGAATGTCTAACACCAGGCTAATTCCATAACTGACCCCAATCACCCCCATGACCACCTGACCCCCATGATCCCCTCGCCCGACGACCCCTCCCTACCTGAGCCGAGTACCCATGAACTCTCGACCACATGACTGACTACCTGACCATGACTGGGTCCCAACCACACTCGACTAACCTGACCCAACCAAACCTGACAACCCATGACCTGCCCATCCCCCAACCCATTCCAATGCAACCCCGACCTGACCAAATCCCTGACCCGACCTGACCTATGTACCCAGTGAATCAACCTGACTACCCCGCAACCTGACTATGCACTCATTCATCTAGCCCTCACTCACCATTTGTCCACTCACCCTTTCACTCACACTGTGCTACCGTGGCCGACACGGTAGCACAGTGGTTAGCACTGCTGCTTCACAGCTCCAGGGTCCCGAGTTCGATTCCCGGCTCGGGTCACTGTCTGTGTGGAGTTTGCACATTCTCTTCGTGTCTGCGTGGGTTTCCTCCGGGTGCTCCGGTTTCCTCCCACAGTCCAAAGATGTGCGGGTTAGGTTGATTGGCCAGGTTAAAAATTGCCCCTCAGAGTCCTGAGATGCGTAGGTTAGAGGGATTAGCAGGTAAAATATGTGGGGGTAGGGCCTGGGTGGGATTGTGGTCGGTGCAGACTCGATGGGCCGAATGGCCTCCTTCTGCACTGTAGGGTTTCTATGATTCTATGATCCAAAGCTCGGACCTTTAAACTTACCATATGGCAGCTTGTGCCGTAAAAAGTGAGTGAGTCTCATCTTCTCCAACTCTATTACGAAAAGTTCCCAATGGACTGTGCTGTGCATTTCTTTGACGGAAAGATCCCAGAAGAAATTCGCAGCCGTGTCAAATTAGGGGAATCTTCAAGCCCTGTGGCTATTCACTCATGCGTACAAGGTTCATGGTAGCAAGCTTCTCTTCTCCAAGGAACAGCCCGTGCTTCTCCATTCTATGTAACTGAAGTTCCTCATGCCTTGAACCATTCTCCTGAATCTTTTCTACGCCAACTTTTAATGCCTTTATATCCTTCCTAAGGTGTAATGTCCTGGAATAGAACTGGACACAATACTTCAGTTGCGGTCCAAGCAGTGTTTTATATGGACTTATCATAACTTTCTTGCTTTTGTATTCTATTCCCCCATTTAGGAAACCCAGAATCCCATATGCTTTATTAACTGTGCTCTCAAACTATCCTGCCACCTTCATTCGCACACACACACCCCAAAAGTCCCTCTGTTGCTTTAGCCCTTTGGAATAGCCTCTTTCTATTCTTCCTAACAAAATGAATCACGTTGCATTTTCTCTGCATTAACTTTAATCTGCCACTTGTCCACCCATTTCACCAACTTGTCGACATCCTTTTGAACTTTCACACCATTGTCCTCAGTTCACAAAGCTTCCAAGTTTCATATCAACTGCAAATTTTGAAATTGTGCCAGTACACCCAAGTCTAGGTCATTAATATATATCAAGAGAAGGGTCCTAGACCCCAGTACAAACCTTCCTGCAGTGCGAAAACAACCATTCACCACTATTCTCTTTCCTGTCACTCAGGAAATTTTGCATTTCTGTTGCTTTTAAATTCATAGACTCAAACTTTGCTCACAGGTTTGTCAAGTCTTTTGCCTTTTGAAAGTCCACGTACACATCAGTTTACCCTCATCTACCCTTTGTTATCTCATCAAAAAAATCCACCAAGTGAATTAAGTATGACTTGCACTTAAGTCCATGCTGACTGTCCTTAATTAAAACACATTTGCCCAACTGATTATTAACTTTGTCCTGAGTAATCATTTCCAAATCTTTTTGATTTATTTGATTTATTGTCACATGCATTAGCATAGAGTGAAAAGTATTGTTTCTTGCGTGCTATACAGCAAAGCATACCTTTCATAGAGAAGGAAATGAGAAAGTGCTGAATGTAGTGTTACAGTCACAGCTAGAGTGTAGAGAAAGATCAACTTAATGCAAGGTAGGTCCATTCAAAAGTCTGATGGCAGCAGGGAAGAAGCTCCTCACCCCCGAGGTTAAACTGACTGGCCCCGTAGTCGCTGGATTTATACTTACCACCATTTTTGAACAAAGGGAGGTAAATATTTGCAATTCTGCAGTCTGAAAGCACCACCTCTGTATCTAAGAAAGAAGCATTTGTACTGCTGAATCTTTTGCATTAGTTAATTACTGTGGATTATTGATAATTCACGTTTATTTTTCATTTGAATTGATATTCTTAGAATAAATTTTGAACTGGAGAAAATATTTTTACTGCTCTCAATCTGCAACCAGAGGATCTTGAAGTTTATAGCCCAAAGCTCATATTTCAACTGGCTAGCAGTCGGGAGATATTTGGTCAGTTTACAGAAGAAACACAGAGAGAGATGAGTAAACTAGCCCATAATCCCAGTACATACAAGCACAACATCTGTTAATGTAAGGCATCCATATTCTGTATTAGTAACCTATTTGACTTGTATATTTCCTTTTTATGGATCATTTACTTTAAAAAGCATTGCCGAGAGCACCCTTGGAATGCTCCCAATATCAACCAAAAACTTATTTTCACTTATCCTTACCATACAAATCTTTTGTTTTTCAGGAAACCAAAGAGCTAGAACGGAGTGCCAAAATAATACTTTAAATAATAAGCATTCTTGTCTTAAATTATCTTGTTTATATTATTATATTTTAAATGTTTAATATCTAATTTTACCACACTATTCTGTTGGTGGTGGAGGACAAGGGGGAGGTGGATTTGGGGGAGAAATGCTGATTATAAAGAAACTAACACAAATAATTTCCTCTTTTTTATTATGTCTGGATAAAATACACTCTATATATAAAGAAGAAAATGACTGTTGGGATCTCCCGTGGATGCAATGCCGACACTAATTGTCACATTTTGCTTGCCTAAGAGCCAGAAATAACATTGTTAAATTCTAATGAGGAACACCAGAAGATTCTGGCAACTGTGAATAAAGTTCAGTGCATGCATTTTGTTCTCTGAAAAGTATCAAAGTATTCTCAAATTGGTTCTATTTTAGAGGCAATGATAATACACTTATACAATTACTTTTATTGTTTCTGTATAATTTGTTTTCCATATTTTCCCCTTTTGCCACTCTTCTGAAAACTAAAAATAAAAACCAAGGTCTAGTTTCATGAGCATCAGCAGCTGTCTAGAGTTCACCCTGTTATATTATGTTGGATCCTGTTCAGTAAGTCATAATTAAGTCTTCCTAATCCTAAGTAGGTTAACTGTATGTATTTATTAACTGCAAGCTTTTTATACATGTATAGTGAAGAATTCTAGCGAGGAGTTGTCTCCATGCTGGTTTGTGCACCTGACTCTGTCCAATTCTAGACTGACCGTAAGGTGCAGCTCATTTGTTTTCTTACATCACTGTGCTGGAGGGACTGTACTCAGTCCCATGTTAACCCTATATGTGCCAGACCCTTATACTACACACCAATGTTGCTATTTTTCATATGTGAGCTTGTTTAATTACACTCTTGGCTTTAATATCTCCTCTAACGTCATAGATCCCATCCAAAAAGACTTGTTTTTTTCCTCTTTCATTATGTCTTCCACTTAACTTTCAATTAAGTTAGAGTCTGAGCAGGTCTTGAGTACCATCTCTTTCCCCAATTTTCCTCCCATTACTCCTTTCCCAAATGCATTGCTTTTTTGCTAGGATACTGTTCCACAGACCTTTTACTTTTGAGTATTCTATTCAATTGTTTATTTTCAACACAAGGTTTGACCTTGCGTGTCAATAAGCTGCTCAACTATAAGGGGCACCACAGCTATGCTTGATCCTCAATGAGGAGCTAAGTGGCTCATTTTAACAAGGTTATTTGATAGTGACCAGTAGCAATTTCTCTAAAAACTCACAGCACAGTAGCACCTCTTCAGTTATCCCATCTAAGATCCCATCCCAACTTTCAATAAATGAGGGGATCAAACATATACAATCTGATCTGACACAACCTCAAATGCTCAACTACACTATAGTAAGTGTATAAAAGTAACAAAAATTGTAACAGAAACTAGAGTAAAGTTGGAAAATAGAAGACAAAAAAGCTTCATAAGCTTTTTAATAAGGACCATTGCTCATGAAACTTCCTTTCAAAGGAAAGAAGATCTTTGTGGTGATATAAACAAGGCCTAGTTTTAAGGCTGATAAAATTGGATATCATAAATTAAAGAATTGGGCATATTAAAATCAAACACAGTCAAACCTCAGGCAGGCCAATTGTACAAATACACAAACGTGTCTGGGCCTCACCCATCAAAGGTTGTTACACTCTACTGATACTTAGCAGGAGATCATTGCACGTCATTGAAATGCACCGGCCGATTGTTAGAAGCCCAGATCGGGCCAGACTTTACGTCACCGAAAGTTCCTGCAGTTACATATAAGCAACAGCATGGAGATGGGACACCTGGAGGCGGACCCTGGTGTCCTGTCAGGCAGACATCAAGAAACCCACTGGGTCGTGGAACCCCCTCCTAGGACCTCATTGGCTGGAAGCCAGAGAAGTTTCTGGAAAGGCAAGCAGGCTGGGGGATAAAGGGACACATTTTCAGACACACCAGCAACGAAGACTCGATGAGGGAGACAACCTTGACCATTCGGAAGACTGACCAGAGAAGGAAGGAAGGAAGAAGCTGCCATCGAGACTCACCTTCGTGACGATGGACCAGAGGGACTCAGAGAATCAGGGCTACAGTTTAACCAAACCATCTTTGCGGGTAGTATACTTGAATCTGGGGTATCCTCTTGTTTTATGTGGGTAATTTAACGGTTAGTGTTCTTATTAATAAACTTGTTGAACCTTTAACTTGTGTTTGTCCTTTGTCCACCTTGCAAATAAGGGCACTGGGGTAAAACCTTTGTAGTAAGCAAACTGGTCGAAAGTATCTGAGAATTAACAGGTACAACATCTTGATCCTCAGTACGTCATATGAATCATTTATATCCACCTTGCTTTGGTTTACTATTTTATACAAACAGTGCACCTTTGATAATATAGCACTGCACTGAAATGTCCACCAAGACTGCGTATTAATTTGTGGCACAGTTTGAATTCTCAACATTTGGACTTGGACATGAGAGTGCATCAACTGAACCAAGCTGGCATTAAAGACAAATCGCCATTTAAATCTATTACAATGTTTAAATGAAAGAAAAGCACCTTTTCAAGAAGATCACTTGAGGCTGGTCTGAAAGGCCTGCTTGGAAATTTAGTCAGCACTAAATGGTATACATTCTAATCATACTCAAGCCAATTTTGCCAGGTCTCCAGCACCTGCTCTGCAACCATGCACTGACTTCCGTGAGTGAAAAAAATCCTCCTATTGAAGCACTTTTTATGAGCAAGATACTGAAATGCAGGAGTACAGGAAAATAAAGTAGGTAAGCCAGCATCAAACCTGGAAACTGAATTGACATTTTCAGAGCTTCAGTAAATACATCTTTTATATTGGTCAAAGGAGGGAATTAGGCCACTGCCAGAAATTGATCCTTTCCATTAAAATCAGAGTTCTTTGTGTTAATTACTAATGATACAGGTTCCACAGGAAAAGCAGTAAACATGAGAAAGGTTAATCAGGATTTCCAATTATATCTTCTCAAACTATAGTCTTTTCACTCATCCACCAATGAGGGAAACAAGTCTAGGTCTGTGAATTCTCATATTGCCAGCATAAAGTGCAAAGGGTATATAGGTGAGTGAGAAGATAGGTCAGTGGCGTTGGACTACTCAATCATGTATTCTGGCTGGGTTCAGTATTTTCAGAGTTCAGGGGCCCATTCCCGATGGTGAAGGCATTACATGAAAGAGAAGAGAAAATGTAAAAGAAAAAATAATTTTGAGCAGAACAACAGAAGGAATAGGAAACTTACATTTCTGTATGCACTTCCCAATTGCTTTCTTTTCCTGTTGATTTCTAACCTTCTACAATTATCTCTCTTTTTCCTACTTTATTTCTTTCCTCTCTTCAAAGCCTGTGGCATTTTACTTATATTAGGACAGAGGAACCACTCTTTTTATCACTTGTCATGTTCTTCAGCAAAAGAATGTTAGCAGAAGGAAGAGCAACACCACTGTCAATGAGGCACTTTTCATGGCTGAGTGTCTCAGGGAATTAAGTAGTTTTTAATTGTAATATAGGCACAAGCTTTTATTAATATTAAAAACTATTGTGGTGACATAAAACTGGTGGAATGGAAAACAGATGAAAGTCTCAGCCATTTGGAACTCTGGCCATTTACTGATGTCATCTCGATCAGTTGGGGAAATATCTTTCCATGCAGGAAAATATTCATGGAAAATCAGCAAAGAAAAATGGTAGCATTATAGAACTTATTTTTAATCTTTTTCATCTCATTGGTATCCAATAATGTTGCCACCTGTACAAAATGGACACTCGGAATAGCTAGGCGCGAATGTAAACAATTAAGAGAGCTCAGCAGAGGCATATTTTGACGTTTGCAGGATCTTTATTTTGCATCTGTCTTTGGAGATATTTTATGGCAGGGAAAAAGTGGGAAGGGGGTTGTGTGGAAGGTTTAATTTTGCCAACAACAATCATCTGCCTTCATGCCTTTTGTTGCAGAGCTGTTGTTCACACCCTCCTATTTAGACAGCATACAATAGGCTTCCTGTTGCGAATTTCCAATACCCTTGCTTTTTTGGAAAAAGAATGGAAATAGGAGAAAGTCAGGCTTGTCCAACAGCACAGGAGGCATGTGACATCCACCCACAAGATCATCAATGTAATATATAGGTGAGGTTGTTGCTACTTTATTTGTCAGTTCTTCCAGATCCTTTGCTTTACAAATAAAGCCATCAAGAGGTTATAACTACATCCTGATAAATGCAAAGTGATGCATTTTGGTAGAAATAATGTAGGGAGGAGCTATACGATAAATGGCAGAACCATAAAGGGTGTAGATACGCAGAGGGACCTGGGTGTGCAAGTCCACAGATCCTTGAAGGTGACGTCACAGGTGGAGAAGGTGGTGAAGAAGGCATATGGCATGCTTGCCTTTATAGAACGGGGCATAGAGTATAAAAGTTGGAGTCTGATGTTGCAGATGTATAGAACGTTGGTTCGGCCGCATTTGGAATACTGCGTCCAGTTCTGGTCGCCACACTACCAGAAGGACATGGAGGCTTTGGAGAGAGTACAGAGGAGGTTTACCAGGATGTTGCCTGGTATGGAGGGGCTTAGTTATGAGGAGAGATTGGGTAAACTGGGGTTGTTCTCCCTGGAAAGACGGAGGATGAGGGGAGACTTAATAGGTGTATAAAATTATGAAAGGCATAGATGGGGTGAACGGTGGGAAGCTTTTCCCCAGGTCGGTGGTGACGTTCACGAGGGGTCATAGGTTCAAGGTGAAGGGGGGGAAGTTTAACACAGATATCAGAAGGACATATTTTACACAGAGGGTGGTGGGGGCCTGGAATGCGCTGCCAGGCAAGGTGGTGGAGGTGGACACACTGGGAACATTTAAGACTTATCTAGATAGCCATATGAATGGAGTGGGAATGGAGGGATACAAAAGAATGGTCTAGTTTGGACCAGGGAGCGGCACGGGCTTGGAGGGCCGAAGGGCCTGTTTCTGTGCTGTATTGTTCTTTGTACATGCTGAAACTTGACTTACAACCCAATTAGGCATATTTTGAGTTCAACGTTGAATTGGTGCATGTACAGGGAGGTATAGAAACAATTGGATGTGTATGAATTGAAAACAGATGGCACTGAAATAAGGATTTGCATATGGCCTCTAAGGATGCAGTCTACTTTAATCCCAGAGGGGGTTGCTAAATACTGGCTTTATTTATGCCTATCCTAACTCGCCTCCAGTTCTACGACGAAAAGGATCTTAAATTGCACCGTGGAAAAATGAAAGTGGTAATCCACTGAACAAAATGGTTATAATGATGTTGCAATTAAAATGGCATTTGAAAAGTGCAAACTAAACTGCAATATATTTACCTTTTTAGTGGCAGCTGAAGACAAAAAAAAAGTGATTGTTTTGCAAAATTCTGTAATTTTTATTTGGTGCACCATTCTTAATCAGCTCCGGACACTCCTCAAAAGCTTTGCTGGTTAAGGCAGTAAGTAGCTGAGTCTTACAGACCAGAAAGGTCTCGGGTTTGATTTCCCTGTCAGCTGGTTTCAGTTGTGTGGAAGTAGGAGTGCTACAATAGACTTCAATGACTGTGTAAGGGAAAGGTTAGTCAGCCATGGTTCTTGCTACCTTTTAGTAATCCCTGATGGTAGTGGACCATATGTCATTGCAAGGTACAACAATGTTCGGTTTAACTCTGATGTCTGAGTTTGAATGGCCTGATGATGTTTGTTATCTCAACTCACACATAATGAACAGCCATTTGAGCCAGGTACTAGAGAACACCTAGCATCCAAGGAAGGATCCGACTTTCAAAGCAGGAGAAGGAAAGGGAAGATGACTGTTGGAGAAGGAACAATAATCTAAACCTAAGACTAGGCCAAAATAACGTACAATAATGATTGCACTTTACACCATTCCAGGTCCTATCATCCACCTTAGGTGGTAGGATAAATATTCTAACATTCAAAACTGCCAGACGAACAAGACCAGTTAGTCCATCAAGCTTGTCCCATAAGGGCAACAAAATATATGAACAACCGGTAACACCTACCAAAGGAAAGAGGGCCGGTAGGTGTTACCGGTTGTTCATATATTTTGTAGCTCTTTGTGGGACCTTAAAACATTTTGGAAAGTGCTATGAATGTGAAAGGCAATATATAAATGTAATTTCTTTCATCCTTAAGATTTTGGTTCCTAATGAAGAAGCACACCAATTTGTACTGCGCAAACTAAACAGCGAAATAAATTCTGGTGAGTATTTTTGCTTAACAAGTTGCATCACTAACATCTATAGCTGGTATGCCCCTTATGGGGCAAGCTTGATGGACCAACTGGTCTTGTTCATCTGGCAGTTTTGAATGGTAGAATATTTGTCCTACCACCTAAGGTGGATGATAGGACCTGGAATGGTGTAAAGTGCAATCATTATTGTATGTTATTTTGGCCAAGTCTTAGGTTTAGATTATCGTTCCTTCAAAAGGCACAATTTTCATTCAGGGGAAGGGAGGGATGGCAGATGCAAGCTGGAGCCAAATCCACTGTCCCTTGCAGGCAGTATGGAGGCAGCTATTGTGTAAAGAGGCAGCGTGTGGCGAGGCGGGCTGGTCAAAAGACCAACCTCAGTTCTCTGGAACTTCATTCCAGTCGTTTTGTTCAATATTAGGGCCTCTAGCCCTCACTTTTATTTGCATATATTTCCTATTCTTAAGTGGCCTTGAGAAGGGTGTAGCGAGCTGACCTCTTGAACCACTGCACTCTGTATAGATACACCCATAGTGCTGTTAGGGAGGGTTGAGCAATAAAATGTCGGCCTAGCTGGTGATGCCCATATCCCATGAATAAATAAAAAAAGACAGAGACAGGAGAATTTATAATGGGGAATAAAGAAGTGGAAGAAAAACTAAACTGTAATGGGCCCATATTTGTCTTCACTAATCTTTTCCTTTTTACATACTCATAGAAGCTTTTCCAGTTCACTTATATGTGTCTCACTAGTTTACACTCTGTATATTTTCCTTTCCGTTGTAATTTTTTTGACCCTCCTTTAATGAACTTTAACATGCTGCCAATCCCAAGGCTTACTTTTCTTTGGCAAATTTATTGGTCTCGTCCTTTGGTCCAATGCTTTTCTTATTAGCCACTATTGAGTAATTTTTTCTGTTGGTTTTTTGTGTGTCAAAAAATTGTAACTATGTACCTATTTCCTAAATGCTAACCATTGCCTGTCTACTGTTATACCTTATAGTGTAGTTTCACAGTCTGCCATGGCTAACTTTCTCCTCATAACTTTGTAGTTTCCTTTGTCTAGAGTTAAGGCCCTAGTTTCGAATTGAGCTACATTACTTTCAAACTACAGCCCTTGGCTGTAGCTCCGTAGATCTTGGAACTTCTAATGCATAAGCATGCCTTTCATGTTTCATGAGCTTTCTGCCTCTAAACCACCCCCACCCCACCCACACTCAGCTTAAAATATGCATAGTCGCTCATGTTCCAAATCCCAGAGCTCAAGTTTCTGCAGCTGATGACACTTCCTGCACGTGGTCATCTCGGCCTTAGGAAGCATTGACAACTTCCCACATGTCACAGGATACACACATCACACAGTCGAGCTGCTCTGCCAACTTTAAAACTCGCTTTACAAACTGCTTATTATAAACTTGGACTAGGCAAGTAAACAACAGAATTACTACCAGTCAGCTCCTTCACCAATGTCACTTTTTACTCCCGGCGTCACATTTTGAACACTGCCTGTTAAAACCCCTGCTGGCCACTTTTTATGCCGTGCTCAACTCTCACTCCTTGCTGCTCTCTAGTTAGCTAATTACTTATTTTATGAATCATATTTTAATTAATTTCTCTCCTCGCCACTAAATCTCAACAAAAACTACTTTAAAAATGTAGACTCATCAGTTTCTTACTTCCTTCCCTTTGCTTGTGTCGCTCCAATAAAGCTTTTCCAATACTGATAAACCTTACTATTAACAAACCTTAATAATACTAATAAATCCTACTCATACTTCATACACCTTACTAGTGGTTAATAACATCACTTATAAGAACAGAAGGAAAGACTCACCCAGCTACTGATCTATTACTTGTTATTAATAGTTAATATTTTTTACGTTTGTTAGACTCTTATTTGGATTCAGTCCCTCAGTAACAATATGCACCAGCCAATAAATACATGGCTTTCCTTTGATGTCACTGTTCAGGTTTTTAAATCAAATTCAGGGCATTCCTGGACTTCTTTCTGAAGGTAACTGCCGTCGGCCTCATTCCTTGGGCTTCATTTATCTGCTCTCTGGTTTATGTTCTTCCTGCTGGTCTGCTCCTCTCTGCCTCTGTCCCCAAAGGACTCCTGCCAGAAAACTACATTTCTGGAGGTGCTATTGTACTTTAGTGTATCTAAACTTTTCACATTTACTTCACACACTGCCAAGAAATCAGCATTTGAAAGCAAAGTGCCATTAAATAATTCTATTGCTATCAGTACATCGGCAATCCTGCTATTACCCTTCTCGGATGCGATGATTTCAAATGGATTATCAGCTTATCCATAAATAGCAATATCAGGTATTCACACTTGAAAAACAAGTATTCATTTGACCACAATCTCAATTGTTTAATTGGTGCAGCTTTTAT
The DNA here is from genome assembly GCF_964213995.1 of Mustelus asterias. Taxonomy (NCBI): domain Eukaryota; kingdom Metazoa; phylum Chordata; class Chondrichthyes; order Carcharhiniformes; family Triakidae; genus Mustelus; species Mustelus asterias. The sequence goes on from NC_135806.1 coordinate 104,300,409, forward strand.
ACCATTCTCATTTGTGGTGAAATAATGGCTTCATCTCAAGTATATACAGATTGATTCCATGATATGCTTTACATTCAGCAAGAAGCTGGAGTGTCCAGCATCAATCATTACACAAGGGAAAGAGAGGCACAATTTTACAGCCTGTATCCATCAATTGGCTGTCATCTTGATATATCATTTGGTAAAATGAATTTGATCGTCATTATGGTCGCTGGCCGATAAATTATTCCCTAAACTTGAACAGCCGATGAATTATTCATGAACAAATAAACCACTTTAATTGAAAATACCTTTAAGCAAATAAATTTTCAGTGCTCTGACAAAAATGTCTGTTTTTTAAAAATCAGAAAGTAACGAATCAAGTCAAGCATTATGCTAATTAATGTAAATCACAGGTTTACCCCAGGGGGATTTGTTTTTCAACTTAGTCTACTTTCCTGGCTTTCTCACAAAACACTGGTTCTAAATTGTGCTGCATCCCAAAAAACTATAATGGATTCTTTTATTTAAAAATACACTAATTCTTTTCAACCTAACCAGCTAAGGTCTGCCAACTCAGTTGCCTCCAGAAAAGCAGTCCTTGGCACTAAACATTTGTTACAAGATCGGTTGTGCAGAAACTTTCAATTCAGATTGGTTGTTAGTTGTAATATTCTACTTGAACTGGGAAAAGGAGACATAGGTGTCCTTTAAGTGACTCAGCCAAGGATGAAGAGATTGTCTTATAAGGAAAGGTTGAGCAAGTTGGGCCTATGCTCATTGGAGTTTAGAAGAATGAGAGACAATCATATTCAAACAATACGTTTCTGGAACCGCAGGGTCTCCAACCTTGAAAAGAAAATAAAGAAAAAAAAAGAAAAATGATCTATCCTTGTAGCTACAACCCTCATCCCTGTAACCATTCTGGTACATCTCCTCTACACCATCTCAAGGATCCTCACATCCTTCCTAACATGCGGTGACCAGAACTGGTAAAACCAGGCAAAGCTTTGGAATTGCTTGCTAGCCCTATCCTCCTCGCAACACATACCAAGAGCTTTATAAAGCTTCAGATTACTGCCTGCTCTTGTACTCAATTTCTCTATTTATTGAAACAAATTACTCTCTCAGTATGTCCTGCTACCTTCAAAGATGCCCATGAACATCTAGGTCCATCTGTCCCTGCACACTCTTTAGAACTTGACTCATAATGTAAGTGTACTAGTAATCCAAAGGCTCATGCCCTGGGGACATGGGTTAAATCCCAACACAGCAACTCATGGAATTTAAATTCAAGCAATAAAAAAATTCGGAATTGAAAACTAATAACGAGCAACCATGAAACTGTCATTATCGTAAAGTCTAATGTCCTTTAGGGAAGGAAATTGGCCATCCTTACCTGATCTGGGCTACATGTGAATCCAGGCCCACAGTAATGTGTTGACTCTGAACTACCCTTTTTAATGACCTAGCAAGCCACTCAGTTCAAGGGCAATTAGCAATGGGCAACAAGAGTTGACTTTGCCAGCAACACACACATCCTATGAAAGAATAAATTTTTAAAAATTGTGCCATTCTGCCACAGAGAGCTATGGGGGCAGAGTCCATGTGTATATTTAAGACCGAGATATGGTAGATTTTTGATCAGCAAGGGAATCAAGGGTTACAGAGAAAGGGTAGGAAAGTGGACGTGAGGAACGTTGGATCAGCCATGATCCTATTGAATGGCAGAACAGGCTCGAGGGGCCGAATGGCCTACTCAGGTTCCTATTTCTTTTGGTCTAAAATGGATCACCTATATTAAATAGCTTCTGCTCCTTTTTGCTCATTCTGCAAGCCGATGTCCAGCTGCAGCTGACTGGATGTCATTTTCACCGTTTCCCAAACCTCCAAGTTTGGAATCATTGGCAAATTCTGAAATTTTACCCTGTATTTCAGTATCCAAATCATATTGCCATCTTCTATTCTCCAATCTGAAAAATGGCCATTTACCATGATTTGATGTTTTCTGTCTTTAAGCCAATTATTTAACAGCCCTCATTTAAAAAAAAACAGCAAGGTTAAAGAGGATTTTGTTTCACAAAATGTTTAAAGGAAAGTTTCTAAGCAAAAAGTGACATAAGCAAAACAAAATTACTCCAGTAGCACAGCTGTATGAATTGCAACAGACTGGGAACTAAGATGCACCTTATATGCACCAAACTGCACAAATTAAGTTCAGTTCATGAACTTAAAAGAAAAATACTGCAGACGCTGGAGATCTGAAATATAAACAGAATCATAGAATCCCTACAGTGCAGAAGGAGGCCATTCCGGCCCATCGAGTCTGCACCACAATCCTACCCAGGCCTCATTCCCGTAACCCCATATATTTACGCTGCTATTCTCCTGACACTAGGGTCAATTTTAGCATGGCCAATCAACCTAACACGCACATCATTGGGAGGAAACTGGTGTACCTGGAGGAAACCCATGCAGACACGGGGAGAATGTGCAAACTACACACAGATAATGACCCGAGGCCGGAATTGAACCCAGGTCCCTGGTGCTGTGAGACAGCAGTGCTACCCACTGTGCCACCGTGCCACACAGTGTTGGAAAGACTCAGGAGGTCCAGCAACATCCATGGAGAGAGAAATAAGGTTAAAGTTTCGAAGAAGAGTTATATTGGACTCTAATAATTCTGTTTTTCCCTCCACAGATGTTGCTAGACCTGTTGAATTTTTTCAGCTCTTCCTTTTGGCCTGATTCAAAGTTGAGGTGTTTGAAAGAGACTAAGCCTTCAAGTAAAATTTTAAACAAAGGCATTGAAAGCGAAAATGGTAACTCTTTTGTATCATTATCATTGTGTTTTGCATTCAAACAGCTTATGTAAATTAGAAACAGTAACACTAGCAGAAAACCCTGGGGCACCTCAACTCAGTACTTCCCCTCATTTTGTCATAACTCCAGTAATGGACACTTGTGTCCTACCCTATAGCCAGCTCCTTAACAATTCCCATGAATGTTCATAGCTTTTCATGTGGAAGTGTTTTGGAAGCTAAATTACCCCTCGTCATAAGGCTTACCATAGTCTACCTGGATTGTCTCCTCAAAGAGACTGATCAAGAAATTCCCATTCTAAATCCATGCTATTATTATCTCAGTTTTGTGGTTTCAATTGGCAAATTTTAAAAAATACTTTTCCAATTCAATCAAATCAAGTCCAATTCAGAGTCTCAACAAGTAGAGATCCAAGCTGACAAGACAGGGTATGCGACCCTTTACCCTGTCCTGGGCCTGATCTACATGAGCCAAGCTGATTGGAGTAGGCAGACGTCTCCGCCCCAAAGGCTTGATCTCATTTGCATCTTAGCCAAAAGGCCGAGATGCTGCTTTTAAAAATTGCTTCATATGAAAATGAAGCTTAAATGCAACCCAATGGCCACTACCAAGTGCAGCATCCGCATAACTACACTTGATCTTAGCCAAAAGGCCGAGAAGAGAAGCGATAAGAACAAATTTACTCATGATGATCAATTCCAATATTTTACATGGAATGGAAGGCTAATATATTTGTAACTGGACCAGCTGTTTTGTCTCACCTCTAAATTAGCCTGTTTTCAATCTAACTAAAACTGTCCAATCTATAACAATGAAAACTGAACAAAGTAACTGAAACCTGTTTAGCATCATTATTGTGCATTCTAATTTTAACAAAGCAACAGACTTTCCTTCTCAGCTGTCGTGTTCAATTGGCCAATCATAAATGGATTTTGCAGGTTATTATTTCCAAGTGGCAATAGTAGGTATTTTGGCCATTTCGAGGCAAGTACAGCTTCAGCTGTACTGCTTTAAAACCAACATCTTTAAAAGTGTACACCAAATCTTAGGTTGATCCATTCTAGCATAATGCAAATTAATCCAACTTCTCACTAACCTATTTCACTCCAGTTCATCACTTCTGTTTCAACAGAAGTTGATGGTCAGTGTCATATCCAATTCTCTTTGAATAGGCAGAATTAGATCGTATGTTTTTCAACCCCTATCCCTTTAGAGTTTTAAAAAATAGCGTGCAGCAAAATCAGAGTGTAAATAGCACAAGTTAAAGAGAGAGCTAAGGAATCATAGAAAACAACAGCTTTGCTTATCAAGCCTAACATATGACTCTTATTTGACATTGCTTTCTGATGTAGAACAGCTCCTGTGACATAATTTACATCAACAACATCAGAGGTCCATCTCTTTAACCACAAGCTTTTACAAGGTTTTAACCATACAACAGATATCTGTAGAATGATATGCTTAGACAACAAAACAGGAGTTATTCTGCAAGTTGTAATTAGCGTTAATGCCTTTCAGAGAACTACTGCTATCCTGCAACTTACTTTTAAAATCACGTGTGAGGGTAGCAGTATCTGCTTTCTCATGATGTGAAATGGATTCTGTACTAGGTTTATATCGTGCCCAACAAATCTACTGAAATACCTGAGCATTTTTAAAAATTGCATCACACAACTTATGTTTGAGACAGAGTGAAAGTTAAGTAGTGCAAAACCAAAATACTGTAGATATAGATGTTTGAAATTCAAAATTTCGGAAAATGCTGCAAATAGACTGCAGGTTGGCAACATCTGTGTAGAGAGAAACAGAGCTAATGTTTCCAGTTGATGACCTCCCATCAAACTTTCGGATGCTGACTGAACTTGCTTAACATTTCCAGCGCTTTCTGTTTTTACTACAAGAAAGCAGAAGGAAGAGTTTCACATATGTTTGCAAGATTTTGATAATTCTACTAATTTTTAGAACCTGCAACATATTTGGAATTTATTCCTTAACCATTTTTAAAAGGGTCAGTTTGAATTTCTGTTGGACAATTAACAGTCAAGGTAATCAAGGAACAGGAGGGAGTCATTAGTGAAGAAACAAAATTGTTTTATTGTTTTATGAGCAAGTTCCTTTGAGTCTTGAGCTGAAGCAGCTGTACGTGTCTTAATGGCCCAAAATACAATTAGGTGTTTTTTTTAAATCAGTTTGAAGGAATGGCTAAAGGCAGTCTGAACTTATGATGACACTATACTTAAACAAACCCATATATGTTTTAATTGATCTGTGTTAGAAGGAAACCTTTATTTTCTGATATCTGTGGTGTTTGGGTTACAATATGCTGACAAAAGAATGTAACTTTATTTATGGCTTCTCTGTATCTGGACAAAATGTATTATTTGTTTGTAATGACATGTAAACTCTGAGGGACCCAGGGGAAAAGCGATAAATACTTGTCTTTAGTCTATATAGCTCCAGTTATAGAGATGTGGTGACGCAAGATGATTTGTACGCTCTTGCCATTCGAAGAGCTGAATTTGGGAGGAGGAAAAATGAGAGACTGAGGAGTAAAAGTTGAGAAATCCTAGTCCTTATTGGTCGTATAGTATTGCTTCTGGAGTATGACTCTTCTGGGCACAGTTGAACTTCACTTCAAAGATGATGAGGACGAAGGGGGCACACTGAAAGAGGTAATGATGACTGTATCTTGTGAGCAGTCCCTTTCCTTTGTCCGCCCATTTGACTGTCTCAAGGGTTTGCAGAGGGAAGCAGTGGGTTATGTGGAAATGCCATTTTTCTCTGGTATCAAGCAGCGTCAGGTCTTCATGAAAAAGAGCCAAAGCTCCAAGTTGGTTCCTTTCTTTATGCAGTCGCAGACAACGTTCTTCTCAGGTAAGGAGTGCAGGACTTACATTCCCATTATCAAAGCCTGATTCTGTTTTTAATCCACCACAAAAGCATGTTATTGAGCTGGAGGCTTAGTCTACAACGTGCCCCCAAATCTGAATGCTGAATCAGGCCATAATCTGTAGTGATGCAGAGGCTTTACATGAATCCGTAGATTGGGAGGATCCATGGGCAACAGCCCGACCCAAGTAAAAGTCCAGCAAACAAACCACAAGGGCACGAAACTCCACACTGGCAATTATTTTAAGATGCCTGTGTATGAATCAACTGGCCAGTAAGTAGAGGCTGTTGCTTTGAAAAACACTGCAAGTCCAGACAAGCTGTGGGGGTTACAGATAGTGTGACATGAACCCAAGATCCCGGTTGAGGCCGTCCTCATGTCCGTAGGGCTTGTCCGTAGGGGATGGCTTCTTTAACGTGTTTAGGGTGGAAGCTGGAGAAGTGGAGCTTTGAAAAAGACAGGGAAGTCCATTATTGACCCCTTTTCTTCAAAAGGAACAATTGCTGTTCTCCCAAGACATAACACCACCCTGTGCTGTGGTGGCAGTGGTATGAGGAAGATAAATCATGCAAGAACTCAAGCTGCAGCTTCATTTGCAATAAATTCAGTGAGTGTCACATAACGAAAGAAAATGCACTTCTGCAGTGGCATGAACGGGGATGTACCAGATGAGATGGAATAAGTACAATAGCAAGAAATTATCTTGGATTGGAAGATGTTTCAAGTTCATTGGTGTCACAAGTAGACTTACACAGCAACAAAGTTACTGTAAAAATCCCCTAGTCGCCACACTCTGGCATCTGTTCCGGTACACCGAGGGAGAATTTAGCATGGCCAATGCACCCAACCAGCACGTCTTTCGGACTGAGAGGAAACCAGAGCACCCGGAGGAAACCCACGTAGACACAGGGAGAACTTGCAGACTCCGTACAGACAGTGACCCAAGCCAGGAGTCGAACCCGGGTCCCTGGCACTGTGGGGCAGCAGTGCTAACCACTGTGCCACCGTGCCGCCCAAGAATCCAAATGGGGAGGGGTAAGAAATAACAAGGGGAAGGAAACACCGGTGAGAGTAGTCTGTAGGTGCCCAAACAGTAGCTATATTGTAGGACAAATAAAATATTAGTACATTAATCATGGGTGACTTTAATCTTCATTTGGATTGGAAAAATCAAATTGGCAGAGGTACCCATGATGAAAAATTCATATAATATATTTGGGACAATTTCTTGGAACCATATGTTGTGGATCCAGTCAGGGATCAGGCAATTTTGGAGTTGGTAATGTGCAATGAGGCAGGTTTAATGAACAACCTCAGAGTAAAAGATCCCCTAGGAAACAGTGACCATAACATGATCAAATTTAGCATTCAGTTTGAAAGTGAGAAACGTGGGTTAGGAACAACTGTGCTAAACTTAAATAAGGATAATTACAAAGGAATGAGGGCAGAATTGGCTGAAGTATATTGGGAAAGGAGTTTAGCAGACTAATCAGAAATGGCAAATGTTTATGAAAATAGTTCATGACTCAAAGATATATCTCAGTGAGGAGGAAGGATTTTAGGAAGGGGTTAGCCAAGTTAAAGATAATATTAAATTGAAAGAAAAAACATACTATGTGACAAAATTAATTGTGAGCTAGAGCAGGGGTCTCCAAACTTTTCAGTATGAGGACCACATCATATATTTTACACATTTTCGGGGGCCAAAGAAAAAAAATTAGTTTTATAAATGAATGAATAAAATTTAAATGAATGAATAAGTTTTATTTGGATCATCTTTGTAATCAGCATGATATGATTCAGAACAAAAGAGAAATGTGACAATTACAAAGAAACAATGCCGTGCTTACACTGAGAAATGATATATAATGAGCAAAAATATCAAACATTAGCAAATGCTCTGACAAAATAATCAATTACTTAACTGCAGATGAGAAAAGCAGGCTATTCATTTTTAAATTAATTTTATTTACTGAAATTTTACAAATGTTTACTTGAAATGAGAATTTGCCCAATTTTGTGGCACACAATAAGAAAAATAAACTCGCCCCAAGATGGAACTTCAGTAAAACAAAGCAAAGAAATTCAAAATAAACTTGAACCATTAATAAAGGTCGAACAAAAATAAATTCAGTCTGCACCTTTCTACACAATTCTGGCAATTGGAGTTTTCAATCGTAACCAACAAATCATGAAGTTTTGCACAAGATTAATGGGAATGATGGAACTGCTTTTTTAATTTCAAAATATTGCTGAACTGAGGTTTCAAGCTTGAGGAGCCAATTATTAGAATGGACTTCAAATGCTCATCAGATAAATTTGCTCGATATTTGGACTTGACATACTTCATTTTTGAAAATGTTTGTTCACACAGGTACGTTGTACCAAAAACTGATACAAATCCACAAGCAAATCGCTTCAAATTTGGAAACTGCTCAGGCTGCAAAGATTTATAAAATTGGATCAGATTTCCTTCTTTATACTTGTCTTTCAGCATGTCATCTGATTGGAGATCAATAATTTCCATTTGAAACTGACTTGGGAGTGTTTCAACATTGCAGCCAAATGGATTTTGAAACAGCTGTATTTCATCTGTGTTTCCATCAAGATCAGAAAATCATAGAACCATAGAAAATTACAGCTCCGAAACAGGCCTTTTGGCCCTTCTTGTCTGTGCCGAACCATTTTATGCCTAGTCCCGGAAATTGTTTTTGCAAGTCCTTAATGATTTCTGTTGCAAATGAAGAAGGAAATTCTGCTTCACTTCATGAAATTTTTCACAACATGGAAAATGAACCAAGTTATGAACTTTCAGCTGTCCTTGAAATAGCATCAGTTTTGTCCTGAATGCCTTGACATGCGTGAATAGATCACAAATCAAATTTGTTTCACCTTGCAACTTCCGATTCAATTGATTCATATGACCTGTCACGTCTGCAAAAAATGTCAATTTCCAAAGCCAGTCAGTGTTTGATGAAAGTGGTTCGGGTCGATTCTGGTCTGTGAGAAAGGAATCATTTTCCTCTCTGAGCTGAAAGAACCGTGATAGAACCCGTGATAAGCCATCGAACTGCTGTATAATAAGGCAAGTCACCGAACTCAGAATCAGTTTCTTTCAGAAAATCACGAAACTGGCGATGATTAAGCCCATGAGATCAAATGAAATTCATTGTTGAAACAACAGGTTTCAGAACGCAAGACATATCCACATATTTTCCGCACAATGCTTGTTGATGGATAATGCAATGCCGAAACATGGACTTTGAGAATCCACCAACCTCACAAGCTTTTGTGATTTGTCCAACCAAACCTTTCTTCACCCCAGACATGTTCTTTCCTCCATCAATTGTCACGCATTGCAGTTTATTCCACTCCAGGTTATATTCTAGCACAGTTTTTTGCAATTCTTTGAAGATGTCTTCTCCAGTTACTGTGCTGTGCATGCTATGCACTGCTGCTAATTCTTGTGTCACATTAAATTCACTGTCAACATCACGGATGAATACTAGGAGTTGTGATGTGTCACACACATCAGTCGATTCATCAAGTGCGAGAGAATACAACTGAAAATTTCTTGCTTTGTCTGCAATTTGATAAAATATACTGCTTCTTATATCCTCAATTCTATGAGCAACGGTATTTGGTGCAAGACTGATGATTTTGAACAGATTTGCTTTTTCTGGGCATAACTCTTCCACTGCTTCCATTATACACTCTTTGATGAGATCTCCATCGGTGAATGGCTTTCCTCTTTTAGCCAACACATAAGCTAGCTTGTAACTGGCCCTGGTTAAAGCACAGAACAGGCCCTTCGGCCCACGATGTTGTGCCGAGCCTGTTATGAGGGATGCAATAAAACATTTAGAAATGCATAATATAATCAAGAGATAGCATGGCTTCATGAAGGGGAAATCATGCCTGAGAAATGTATGAGAATTCCATATATCCGTTCAAAGAGAAGGAAACGAGTGCAGAATGTAATGTTACAGTCATAGCTAGGGTGTAGAGAAAGATCAACTTAATGCGAGGTAGTTCCATTCAAAATTCTGATGGCAGCAAGAAAGAAGCTGTTCTCGAGTCGGTTGGTATGTGACCTCAGACTTTTGTATCTTTTTTCCAACAGAAGGAGGTGGAAGAGAGTATGTTCAGGATGCGTGGGGTCCTTAATTATGCTGGCTGCTTTTCTGAAGCAGCAGGAAGTGTAGACAGAGTCAATGGATGGGAGGCTGGTTTGCGTGATGGATTGGGCTACATTCACGACCTTTTGTAGTTTCTTGCAATATAATAGTTACAAAACTAAAACCACTTTCCAATATTTTAATTACCAATAAGTTGTTAATCTTACCAACTGTGCCTTTGTGCACCCGCTTTTTCCTTTTTGTTTCCAGAAGGGGCTTCGCATGCCTAACTAGCTCTTCCAAAAGCTAACTGACTTGCTGGGCATCAGGAAGGAGCAACATATCCAACCAAATGACAATACTTAAATAAAATGGCCTCAAGTTGACGCTTACTGCATCACACGTCCTCTAATGTTATGGGACAACATTCAAGCTCAGTTAGAATAACAGGATGTAAACCATTATGCTGGCACAATACCATGATATCAAAATAATAATTTTCCTCCCCAGCATGATAAGGATACAAGCTGAGATGAGGCAAACAGTATAACAGCTACTTCCGTACTATTCCTGTACTTAACTGATAGAAAATAAGCCAACTTCAGCCACTTTTCAAGTGTAAACATCTGTTTTCAGTTCATTTTAATTAAGTCCAAAAATACAAATTAGTAAATTTATGAAAATGCCAAATTACAGAATAGTTAACAGATTCTAATCATTCAGGCAGGATGTCAATGAAGCAGACCATTTTGGATTATGTGGTCAGCAGACAATCAAATAATACTTCATCCAGAACTTGATTAATTAGGCAGAAGCTTTAAAGGATAGGGGTTTGGATGATAAATGCAGATGCTGTGCAAAGCCTGCCCACAAAATGGAACAGATTTGCTAGGCCAACTGCCATTACCTTCAGAGATTCTTCCTATAAAATCTGACATCTAATTGGACACAAATATTTGAATCAGCTAAGAAACTAAAACACCTGTGTAGTTAATGTAACATGCTTCAAGTTAGTGACATGAATTCTTGATTTGTTAAACAAATTAAATTTAAAAAAATGTTATTTTGCTGAAGCTATGAGCTGATGTCATGATCATAATACGTAGACATTTGCAAGGTGAGATTACCGTTACAGACTGTCATTTTGAGTACAGAATTCTCACTAGCCTTTCTCCTATGTAACTGTTTTAGTGACGTCTGTTGAGGTTCTGAGCGTATGCGGGGTTTAGTGGGTTTTTCAGTCTGCAAGAGGGTGACTTGTAAGCAAAATTGGTTTTGCTAGTGCTCTTGTTTTCATAGTTACTACTATTCTGCTGAGTTACTGCTAAACTTCATTATTTATATAAAAAAGTTCCTTCTTCTAAACAATGCATTTGACTATCCTTATTTATGGTCTCAAGTCACCACACGTTACACAGGACTGATTTGCTTTCACTATTGTCACACTGCATTCATCCCTGAATCTGCTGTTACTTCCTGGCCTGATCAACAACCGGCCCCTTTGCCAGTCTGATTCCACCTATGCCCCAATCTATTCCACCTCTTCCTTTTAGGAGCATAGGGCGAATTGGTCATTCAGCCCACCAAGCCTGCTCTGCCATTCACTACAATCATGGCTGATCCTCCATTTCAATGCCTTTTTCCCGACACTATCCCCATATCTTTGAATGCATTGATGTTTAAAAACCTGTCAGTCTCTGCTTTAAACATACCCAATGGCTGTTCTTCCATCACCCTCTAAGGTAGAGAATTCTATAGATTCACAACCCCCTCAGAGAAAAAAAACTTCCTTCATTCCAGTCCGAAGTGGCTTCTCCCTTAGCTTGAAATGGTTTTCTCTGCTTCTACAATCCACACAGGGGAAACATCGCACTTGCGTAACTCTGTCCATCCCTTTAAGTATTTTGTAGGTTTCAATGACATCACATTTAAGGCCTTCCTTAAAAAAAACAATTCTTCGCCCAAAAATGGTGTCACTCCTATGTTTCAGTATTCATTTTCTCCTTGCATTTCTTTGCACTATATAAATAAGTTGGAGTAAAAGGAACATACAACAGAAAAAGAAAGAAAGAAAGGCAGGTAAAGCATACAAATTTGAACTTCATATCCTCAGGATGATCCAAAACACTTCATGGCCAATGAAACTATTTAAAAATGGAGGCATAATTGTTTAGGAGGCAAAACATTTCATTGCAAACTACAACATGTGCATATCTAGCATAAGGCTGTAGAGAAGGACGCATGGGATAGTTGTAAAAGGAACTAAACTGGAGAATGTAGGTTAAATATTCTGACTTTATGGCCTCCATGAAACATATACTGTCTTGTGGAGATTCTCTCCTCAACACAGCTTCTTTCACAATGAGGACAACTTCAACTAAAGTAAACTATCCCATTCACCATTTTCTCTGCCATCTGTACTTTGTATAATCATTTTCCTGCTGTTTTCATGGAGTCACGAGGTTCATTTCCTGCTCATTAAGGTGCTAGACTGTGCTTATCACAATAAAATGTTGATTGAGTATCCAAATTTATTGCAAACAGAAAGTAAAACTGCTGCTATTGGAAAGTGCATCCTTCCAAGCTGGGTGGTAATTGAAGGCACTTAACATAAATGATGGTGTAAAGAATCTTAATACGCAGCAGGCAGAAAATCACTCCCTGCTTTTCTAAATAATGAAACCGATGGAGTGATTTCCCCTTTAAAGGACATAATGGGAAAGGTGATTAATATGTCTAATTAAATAAGAGGCTATTTATCAAATAATTCTAAAGCTTTTGATATCATGTACAAACAGTTCAGTCAGCACTGTGTTTAAAAATCTGTTGAAGAAATTTCAGGGTTCAAAGATTTTTCTGAGTACCATACTAATATCCCCTGTTAATAGATAATAGCCACTACAGAGCATGACACAGAACCATTTGCACCAGGAGGATTTAAATTTCATCCCTAGTTTCATCCCTATATGTTGTTCAGGAAGGGAAAACTCACATCAAGATTCTGTCTCCATATTATTATCACTGCCAAAACATTGAATGTATTCAAGAGGTGGCTAGATATAGCACTTGGGGTGAATGGGGTCAAAGGTTATGGGGAGAAAGCAGGATTAGGCTATTGAGTTGGACGATTAGCCATGATCATAATGAATGGCGGAGCAGGCTCAAAGGGCCAAATGGCCTCCTCCTATCTTCTATGTTTCTATTCTCTCTTGTTAAAAAATGTGTAAATAACAGGACAGGGAAGGATTGGATTCACTTGTGGCGTTCTGTCCCATTCTGCATGATCACACAGCCTGATAATACTTCTCATTGAACTTGATGTTTACAAATAACCACAAGAATACTGCGAGCATGGAAGGATTCATAATCCAGCATTAATCTTTCTCCCTCTTAGGCAAGAAGGGTAAAATTGGTTAGAGGCACAAGAATTAAAGCTTACAAAGAAAGTAATTGTTCCTGTGGCTTGCTTCAGTCAGGGCTCTGCAGAAGCCATTCATTTCAATCTATGTTTTTACTCCCTTAAATTATAGGAAGTCCCCAAAACACTCCCAATTAGGTGCAGAATCCAACAACAATACTCAGACTAGACTCTTGAAGCAAAAAAAAGATAGGTTGTTAAATACTGCAACTTTTGCAGCAGGTTAGCAATTAGCCAATAGTTAGTTCTATTCCTGGCTACCATGTGTGAGTACAAGACTTCTTTGTTACTACACCCAGTTATCAAAAGAGCACCTGCAATGGAAAATGTAACTAAATGCAGATAGATGAATCTCTAATTATATTTCAATTTGTAGTTATAGAGGCATGATATATCTCTCTCTCTCTCTCTGTCGGGACAGCATTTTAAAACAAAACGAAATGCTGATTCCTTTCAAAAAGGCAAAACTTATAAACCACAGATAAACTAAAACAATAGAATTACAGTTCAGAACCTAAAAATAACAATTTAGGAGTTTCTAAAATATGGAGAGTGGGGAAATTTTAAGGATTGAACAGTTGTTAAAATCTGGTCAATTCCGGCCTCGGGTGACTGTGTGGAGTTTGTACATTCTCCCCGTGTCTGCGTGGGTTTCCTCCGGGTGCTCCGGTTTCCTCCCACAGTCCAAAGATGTGCGAGTTAGGTGGATTGGCCATGCTAAATTGCCCCTTAGTGTCAGGGGGATTAGCAGGGTAAATGTGAGGTTACGGGAATAGGGCCTGGGTGGGATTGTGGTCGGTGCAGACTTGATGGGCCGAATGGCCTCCTTGTGCACTGCAGGGATTCTATGAAAATTACAATTAAAGCTTAGTGCTTGGTTTACTTTTTGTTATGACTTGGCTAACCTGTGGCTCAACATTTAATGATTGATGTATCGTACTCTGAGATCCCTTTGTTCATCCTCCCCACTTAGTTTTGGACCTTCCAAGAATAAGTGACCTCCCTATTCTTTCTGCCAAACTGTACTTCCTTACATTTGTCTCTGTTGCATCTAATTTGATAATCATTTATCCATTTTCCAAGTTTATTACTGTGTTCCTATAATTTGTTGCAGTCCTCCTCAGTATTGACTATGACTTCCAATTTCGTGTCAGACTCAAATTTACAAACTGTATCTTTGGTTCGAAAGGCTAAGTTGTTAATGTAAATTGTGATCAGCAGTGATCCTAGCACTGATCCTTGTGAAACATCACTTCCTACTGTCACTCTGAATTGTTATCCTTCACTCCCACTCTCCGTATTCTGTCTTGAAGGCAGTTAGCAATCCATTCTGTCACTTAGACAAAAGCAAAATACTGCAGATACTGGAATCTCAAACAAAAATAGAAAATGCTGGAAAATCTCAGCAGGTCTGCAGGTCTGACAGCATCTATGGGGCCTGAAAGGCCTGTTTCTGTGCTATATAGTCTATGTTAAAAATTAATATGGATTACAGCTTTTCAAACTGAGATGATCGGAGATTCCAGTGAATGCATAAGGAGTCAACTGTCGCTTGGATTTTATTTTCTATTTGTTCACTTACTGACATGTTGTCCTGTTGCTGTGCATAAACAGAAAACATTTTCTCTACTGTTTCCCTTCCAGTTACCTACTGTAGTTTTGGGGATTTGTCAATATTCCTCTGCTACATGTCAGTATTTTTAGGGGTCCTCACACAAAGTTTCAAAACCACTAATATGTGGAAACAATTAGATGGGATTCAAATTTTGCATCTTGAATACTGCATTTATAAGAAATGAATGCATCAAAGTTTGCCTTTGTGTTGATCCTGTTCTATACCAATGAATGGAATAAAGTGAAATTAAATTTCTTGTTAGATTGCTAGAAAAAAAATATTTACCATCAGGCTTAAATGATCAGAACTGAATCTTCTGTGAAAGTGCAATCACGTTAAAATAGCAATCCCAATATACATTCTTAACATGGCAAGTAATACTCGCACCGCACAAATGCCAGGTAATGACCATCTCCAACAAGAGAGAAACTAACTATTGTCCCTTGACATTCAATGGCATTATTATCGCGGAATCCCCCACTATCAACATCCTGGGATTACCATTGACCAGAAACTGAATTGGTGCAGCCATATAAATACTATGGCTACAAGAGTAGCTCAGAGTTTGGAAATTCTCCAGAGTGTAACTGGTCTCCGGATGACCCAAAGTCAGGGGTGTGATGGAATACTCTCCACTAGCCTGGATTAGTGCAGCTCCAACAGCACTCAAAAAAACTCAAAACCATCATGGACAAAGCAGCCCACTTGATTGGCAGTCTATCCACCACCACCGCACAGCAACAGCAGCGTGTACCATCTACAAGATGCACTGCAACAACTCACCAAGGCACCTTGGACAGCACCATCCAAACCTGTGAACTCTACCACCCTAGAAGGACAAGGGGGCAGATGCAAGTTCCCCTCCAAGCCCCACAGCATCCTGACTTGGAATTATATTGCCATTTCTTCACTGTTGTTTAGTCAAATTCCTGGAACTCCCTCCCTAACAACACTGTGGGTGCATCTACACCACATGGACTGCAGTGGTTCCAGCAACCTAGCGAATTGATGTCCAAGTCCCATGGAAAGAATAAAAAATATGGTTATTATAAAGGTACTTGTCTGATTCCAATTGAAAAGCAACATTTTTCTCAGATATATGCCCTACAAAGAAGAAATCCCTTTAATGCAACTGTCTTCACACTATACCAATTGTTAGGAAATGGCTATTCTAATGAAGCAAAAACTAGCAGCTACATCATATAAAGAGGACTTGTAGAAAACAACACTTACAAGCCCAGGAGAGTAAGTTTACCCAAAGAAAGAAGCCTCAGAAAACTGCTATTTATGGAATTATTTTCCAGTGCAACCCTCCTTTATTTCTTTTGCAGTTAATTAAATATAGATTGGTTTGCTGTGCACTAATCATTCATGTTGACAAATTCTAAAAATGAAATTATTTTCACAAGGGAATTATGAATTAAAACTCAAATCAGAATATAGTCTGCCCAAACTTGTAAATTGTCTTGCTTTCTCGACACCATATGATCGCATTTTCTTACCATTGGCTGACCTGGAAGGTTGAGACCAGATTTTGTTTTCAGAGCCTTTGTTTTCTTCATCAGTACTACAATCATAATCTTCCTCAGCTACTGATTTTTCCTGGCTAGTGGGAACAGCAGTCCTAAAAAGAATTCCCACAGAAATAACATGTTCATCAACAGTCTTCATAATTCCTCTTGAAATTTTTGATGCCTTGCTGGAAGCATTTATTGAGCCTCATTATTGTTGTACTCCAGCATAATCACAACATACAACAATGTCCACTGATGTATTGGAACTAAGTTATTTTGAGTCAACATTTCCAGTGAAAATACTACGCCACTTTGAATTTCCTTTTCAGTTCTTAGTACTATTTGCATCAGTACACTTTGCATTAGAACACTTTGCATCAGTCTTCACGGTGAAAGACACCAGTGGGATGCCAGAGCTCCAGGAGAGTCAGGGGCACAGGTGAGTGTAGTGGCCATCATGAAGGAGAAGGTTCTGGGAAAACTGAAACATCTGAAGGTGGATAAATCACCTGGACCGGATGGACTACGCCCCAAAGTTCTAAAAGAGATAGCTGAGGAAAGTGTGGAGGCATTGGTGGTGATCTTTCAGGAATCACTGGAGGCAGGGAGGGTACCAGAGGACTGGAAAGTAGCTAATGTAACACCCTGTTTAAGAAGCGAGGGAAGCAGCAGATGGGAAATTATAGGCCGGTTAGCCTGACTGCGGTCATTGGCAAGATTTTAGAGTCCACTATTAAAGATGAGATCGCAGAGTACTTGGAAGTGCATGATAAAATAGGACTGAGTCAGCACAGCTTTGTCAAGTGGAGGTCATGTTTGACAAATCTGTTAGAGTTCTTTGAGGAGGTAACAAGGAAGTTAGATAAAGGAGAACCAGTGGACGTGATTTATTTAGATTTCCAGAAGGCCTTTGACAAGGTACCGCACAGGAGACTGTTAAATAAGTTAAGAGCCCATGGTGTTAAGGGTAAAATCCTGGCATGGATAGAGGATTGGCTTGACTGGCAGAAGGCAGAGAGTGGGATAAAAGAGTTTTTCTCAGGATGGTGACTAGTGGTGTGCCTCAGGGGTCAGTGCTGGGACCACAACTTTTCACAATATATATTAACGATTTGGAGGAAGGAACTGAAGGCTCTGCTGATGAGTTTGCAGATGGTAGAAAGATATGTAGAGGTACAGGTAGTATTGAGGAAGCAGGGGGCTGCAGAAGGACTTGGACAGGTAAGGAGAGTGGGCAAAGAAGTGGCAGATAGAATACAATGCGGAAAAGTGTGAGGTTATGCACTTTGGAAGGAGGAGTGGAGGCATAGACTATTTTCTAAATGGGAAAATGCTCAGGAAATCAGAAACACAAAGGGACTTGGGAGTCATTGTTCAAGATTCTCTTAAGGTTAACGTGCAGGTTCAGTCAGCAGTTTGGCAGGCAAATGCAATGTTAGCATTCATGTCGGGAGGGCTAGAATACAAGAGCAGGGATATACTTCCGAGACTGTATAAGGCTCTGGTCAGACCCCATTTGGAGTATTGTGAGCTGTTTTGGGCCCCATATCTAAGAATGAGCTGGCCTTGGGAAGGATCCAGAGGAGGTTCACAAGAATGATCCCTGGAATGAAGAGCTTGTCGAATGAGGAACAGTTGAGGACTCTGGGTCTATACTCGTTGGAGTTTAGAAGGATGAGGGGGGATATTATTGAAACTTACAGGATACTGCGAAGCCTGGATAGAGTGGATGTGGAGAGGATGTTTCCACTAGTAGGAAAAACTAGAACCAGAGAGCATAACATCAAGCTAAAGGAACGATCCTTTAGAACAGAGATGAGGAGGAATTTCTTCAGCCAGAGAGTGGTGAATCTGTGGGACTCTTTGCCACAGATTGTGGAGGCCAGGTCATTGATTGTCTTTAAGACAGAGGTAGATAGAGTCTTGATTAATAAAGGGGGTCAGGTGTTATGGGAAAAGACAGGAGAATGGGGATGAGAAAAATATCAGCCATGATTGAATGGCGGAGCGGACTCGATGGGCCGCGTGGCTTAATTCTGCTCTTATGTCTTATGGTCATTAACCTGCTCAAAGAAAGCAGAAGATCATAAAGAGAGCTGCGCCTGTAATGTCAATTCATAGGCAGAATGTGCAAGAAGTTATAAGATTGGAAACACACCTCACAATTCAGTCTCAGGCTGGAGTTTACCAACCCTCTGAAGATGAATGGCAGTGGATGGTGTCAGGAGGAGAGTCCAATGTTTTCCTGCCGCTACAGGAGCTAACCAGTAATATCTAGTGATCTGCCAGCAGTATCCTCAAGGGCATTGGGCGTCCTTTATGGTTGCTGTTTGGCCCATAGTGGCTACCCTGCAACCCTCCAATTCAACTGGTGGCAATGGCCGTTTCCGTGGCTATCGCAGGGTTGGTCTGCCTGTCTTGTCCTGGCTAGGTAAAAAAAATACTACCTTGTCTTCGAAGGTGCCTCAGCATGGAAGCATTCTATTTGTAATTAAAGACAATTCAAGACAGTTTGGTTCAGGCTTATGTTGTTCAGGAAAGACTTTATCTGTGTAACTATGTAACACTGCACATAAAGTGCTGTTACTCTATTAACTGAACAAAATGGAATGCAATTGGAACAAACTCAAGTCCTCAACAGATACCTGGTCTGACTTTTAGATTCCACTTCCTCATCCATGCACTTTAATTTTTCCTGCAGACTTCGAATCTTGGCCTTTTTTTCATTTAGCACTAAAATGAAACGTGAATAGAGGTCTTGTTCCAACTCTTCTTTAGCCTTTACATACTTTTCCAATCTAAAGTGAAAGCATAGCAAGAAGCATGTAAGAACTTGAATAATTATGTGCTCTAGCAATCAGCTTTGCCAACAAAAGAGTATTTATCAGAAACCTGCAACATAATGATTGATCTTTCTATTGTCATCATTGTGTACCAAGGCCCTCCAGTGCAGTCAGACTGTTATAATTATGAAATTTGTAAGATTAATATTTTAGGTCTGTCTCTTCAATTTAGTGCAAAATAATTCTGAATTCTGACTGACAACAAACTTGGGTGGCTTGGTGGCTAAAACTTAAAAAGGGGCCATTACTGACAAGGTGGTGCAGGATCTTCACACCTGTGGACAATAGCAAAATTATCTGTGATGACTCTGGGTAGAGAGTGAAGGCCAGATTTTCACAAATTAAGCAGGTATCTCAAATCAGGAAACTTTCCAACTCAGTAGACCCACCTCGGTGGAAATTGCCCCATCACATTTAATTTTAGCTTTGGGGAGTTGGATACAGGATGGAGTTAGGTCTGCCAACCCTAGAAGCAGATGCTAGGAGACCAATGGGGTGGAAGTGTGCTGAAGTGGGCTGGCTAGAAGGCCCCCCCTGGTTCTCTGGGGCTTTGTTATAAACAGTTAGACACTCTAGCCAACACCCTTCATATCCCCACCCACTCACCACTCCCCCCTCCATGAACTCCATTCCAATTCAATGCCATCTCATGCCCCCCGCTCCCCCCCCCTCCCAATCTCTGAGTACCCCTCACATTGCTCATGTCAATTTAACACTTACTCATGCATCCCATTCACCACCCGATGGGTAACTATGAAGGAAAATTGCTGGTCATTTTAAAAATCAAAGGGGGAATTTCTTTGGCTTAAAGTTGCCTACAAAATAATTTAATCAATGTTGCTTTTTAGTTTGTTGACTACAGTAAAAGTCTTAAAAATTGAAATCTTGTCATGTGATCTTTTCAATTGGTTAGTAGAATTCAAATAGCTTTTTAAAAAAAATTATTTGTCTCTATGGGGATCATAATAGTACTCGCACTCTCAGAACAACCACCAAAAAATAATCAAAGTGGAACCAAATCGCCACGTGAAATTGGATAACAATTTCTTATAATCAACAAAATGTGCAAAAGAATGCTCCTAAATTTCTCATTTAATGTTGGGATTCTGATCACAATCTGAGAATTGATATTATAAGGGTAATGGAAATGGTATGGAAAATATAAATCTGGAACGTTAATTTAAGTTTCAAGGTAAGGACAAGGGATTAGAAGTTCAATCATACAAAAGGCAAATTTAGGAAGGGTAGGAAAGATCAAAGAACAAAGAACAGTACAGCACAGGAAACAGGCCCTTCAGCCCTCCAAGCCTGTGCCGCTCCTTGGTCCAAATAGACCAATCATTTGTATCCCTCCATTCCCAGGCTGCTCATGTGACTATCCAGGTAAGTCTTAAACGATGTCAGCGTGCCTGCCTCCACCACCCTACTTGGCAGCGCATTCCAGGCCCCCACCACCCTCTGTGTAAAAAACATCCCTCTGATATCTGAGTTATACTTCGCCCCTCTCAGCTTGAGCCCGTGACCCCTCGTGATCATCACCTCCAACCTGGGAAAAAGCTTCCCACTGTTCACCCTATCTATACCCTTCATAATCTTGTACACCTCTATTAGATCTCCCCTCATTCTCCGTCTTTCCAAGGAGAACAACCCCAGTCTACCCAATCTCTCCTCATAGCTAAGACCCTCCATACCAGGCAACATCCTGGTAAACCTTCTCTGCACTCTCTCTAACACCTCCACGTCCTTCTGGTAGTGCGGCGACCAGAACTGGACGCAGTACTCCAAATGTGGCCTAACCAGCGTTCTATACAGCTGCATCATCAGACTCCAGCTTTTATACTCTATACCCCATCCTATAAAGGCAAGCATACCATATGCCTTCTTCACCACCTTCTCCACCTGTGTTGCCACCTTCAAGGATTTGTGGACTTGCACACCTAGGTCCCTCTGTGTTTCTATACTCCTGATGACTCTGCCATTTATTGTATAAGTCCTCCCTACATTATTTCTTCCAAAATGCATCACTTCGCATTTATCCGGATTAAACTCCATCTGCCACCTCTCCGCCCAATTTTCCAGCCTATTTATATCCTGCTGTATTGCCCGACAATGCTCTTCGCTAACCGCAAGTCCAGCCATCTTCGTGTCATCCGCAAACTTGCTGATTACACCAGTTACACCTTCTTCCAAATCATTTATATATATCACAAATAGCAGAGGTCCCAGTACAGAGCCCTGCGGAACACCACTGGTCACAGACCTCCAGCCGGAAAAAGACCCTTCGACCACTACCCTCTGTCTCCTATGGCCAAGATGGTGTTGTTAAACTTCCTATGGCCAAGCCAGTTCTCCACCCATCTAGCCACTTCTCCTTGTATCCCATGAGCCTTAAACTTCTTAACCAACCTGCCATGTGGGACTTTGTCAAATGCCTTACTGAAATCCATATAGACGACATCCACGGCCCTTCCTTCATCAACCGTTTTTGTCACTTCCTCAAAAAACTCCACCAAATTTGTAAGGCACGACCTCCCTCTTACAAAACCATGCTGTCTGTCACTAATGAGATTGTTCCATTCTAAATGCACATACATCCTGTCTCTAAGAATCCTCTCCAACAACTTCCCTACCACGGACGTCAAGCTCACCGGCCTATAATTTCCTGGGTTATCCCTGCTACCCTTCTTAAACAACGGGACCACATTCGCTATCCTCCAATCCTCAGGGACCTCACCCGTGTCCAAAGAAGCGACAAAGATTTCCGTCAGAGGCCCAGCAATTTCATCTCTCGTCTCCCTGAGCATACCATATGCCTTCTTCACCACCTTCTCCACCTGTGTTGCCACCTTCAAGGATCAGAGTAGCTGTCATGGAAAATGCTCAGCAGGCTGGCAGCATAAGGAAACTTTATACATGATGACAAGGGATACACAAAGTATTCTGGGAGTAATGTGTTAAAACATTCAGGAGCAAACATAGACTAAATACAGGAGAGTATTTGGTTCTGTACGGGAGATTGTGAATTGATTAAAGTATTGGATACTCACTCAGCGCTTCTGATTAAGAGAACTAGCTAGTATGAACACCCACTCCGAGACACATAAGTCACACATCCCTGATACAATAGCACTCGTCCGCTTTCACCATATCCAAACATGATTGCGAACGAATGACAGGAGAAGAAAATTTAAGGGCCCAGCCCATTGCAAGAATTTGAGACAGCGTTTACTGATCAGTGAGACAACCAGACACCTCTATGCTAACATGACTGAAATATAGCAAGTGGTGGGGGTATGACAGATTGCTAAAATGCTGAGGTATCAACAGATTATGCGAGGACTCAGCGCAGAAACACTTCATCCCTGCAGTGGGACTGTTGGGTTCAGTAGATTTTAATGGTTTATCTATAGTAATTATTCTGTAACATTCTTAAGAAGCTTTAATGATTGGACTGCAAAGCATGATGGTTAGCTTAACTGAAAACTGTCAATTTGTCATGGTTGGAGTATTTGTCTGAAACTGTGCATAGTTCATGGAAGGATAAAGTTACGCAGACATAAAGGGGCCCCATATATATATGGGTCATTTCAGGGACATAGACTACAACATATTTTTCACTTCTGAAAGATTAAATAGTTAAACTAATAGAGCTAATAACATGTTATATTGAAGTCTGTTTGTGTTAGTGCCCGCTTTATTACAAAATATTCTTTTCAAGGCTATACTGTGTTTGAATCCTATGAGGGGGATGTTTTGCTCCCGTTTCTGGGAGTGAGAATCAATGGCGGGAGTGGAAAATCCCACAGGAGTCCAAAATGTGATATACACCAGTGGGATTTCCCAGAGTGATTGTCCCCACCGCCTGTAACAGAACTATAGGGCTCGCCATTAGAATAAATTTAAATGTAATTGTTACAATATCCACATCCCCGTTGAATTGTCAGTTTGCGCCGGCACAAAGGCATGCTGACGTGAATCACAGGGCACAGGTCCTCCCTGTGGCGTGCACCTGGCGAGCAGAATCTGCCAGAGAAGTTCAGGTGAGTGTTGGGCTCAGATTGGAAGAGGGTCATGTCCTGCACTGCCCCCAACATTGCCTCCAGCATGACGCTGTGGGACCCATCACTTGGATTTGTTTTCCCTATGTTGCTTGCAACATGGCAGAGGAAGCTGCCACTGGGGCCGGCAGCATCCACGTTGTTATCCCATTGGAATGCCACACTCTCCAAAATGAATTGACAGGTCAAAAAATAAGTAGAAGTGTAGAAATCACAGGAAGATTTCAGAAAAAGGAAAATAAAGAAATCAGCTTATCAAAAGAAACAAAACAGTGCCATTGTAATGAAAAAATTTTGAGTAATTCTGTGGCGATCCCATTCACCAACAGCTACTGAAAGTTTAGCTTTAATCTTTGATTTCATTATACCAATTACTAAAATCAGAGAGATTATATGAATAATTTGAAGACTTGGTAGCTCTTTTAAGGTTGATTAGTGAAGAAGTTATATCAGATCATCTCTTTTTTAAAAAGTTAATTAATTTAATTTGTTTTAAATATATATTTCTTAATTGATTTATTTCTGAAAGTTGGATTGATAGCATCCTGTAGTGTACACACCAATGTACAATTCATTATGCTCACAACAAAGCTGCATGTAGTAAAATTACAGCTTGGGTAGTATGGCCTAACTTTGACCCAAAGTCTACAATTCACATGTGTTTACTTTTAAATGAATAAAAAGGCATTATTAAAACATTCCCACACTAAATCAGTCATTAGTAACCAGATTAAGCCAAAGCTGGTGGAATTACCAGTATAAAATATGATTTGTGTTATTAAAATAAGAATCTTTGATAATTCAAGGACCAGTTTAAAAAAGTCTGTTTATTATGACCAAGGTCTTCCTGATCGCTGTTGGTTTAAATGACTGAGACTCCAGCTGCTTCTTTTAATTGTCCTATAGTGCACCGCTCCATAAAGCGACTTAAGATTTACTTCAGATACTCAAGGTCACCCTTTTTGTTTAGCTTTCATTTAAAGACATTAAAAATATTGCAGTTAAAATAGACTTGGTTTTGATGTCCTTTGAAAGATAGCCAATATGCAAACAGTTTGCAGATTTTATATCTTTAACAAAAGACAAATATGAAAATACAATTCCCAACCACCAATTTTATTTCAGATCTCAGACTGGGTGTAACCAACAATATACTCGACTTCAAACGCTGTTCTTTGCAAGTTCACAATTACAGCAAATCATTTTTGTGTGTCACACGTAGAAGTGTACAACTTGCTTGCCATGGGCGTTTATACATTAATCAAATAAATTATCAATTTGCAGCACTTCATATGTACTTTAGCCCATATAACTTCCTGTGCTGAAAATAAATCTCATTGCATAATTCTGACGTTTTCTAGATGAGTCTAAAAATGTGTCTCCTCCAGGCACACTTTTATTTTTCCTAAAACCACACCCCTTGACCTTGCACCAACTCTTAATCTCACCTACCTTTCACCCCAGCACCGACCTTCTCTTTTGCCCTCTTCCCACTTTCTCCCTCACCCCACCACCACATCCCCCACTGACCTTTCACTTGCTTAAGACCGATTACCTTTCTAATTTTTCCCAGTTCTAATAAAAGGTCATCAACCTGAAATATCTTTCTATTTCTCTCCACAGATGCTGCCTGACCGGGGACTATTTCCATCATTTTTTCCCCCCACATTTCCATCACCTGCAGTGATTTTCTTTGTCTAATTGGTCCAAATTCTGTTCTATGGTTGATTGAAGGAAAAGCAGTATTTCGTTTCTGATCTCATTGGTATCACATTCATACAGAACAGAATTTGAATAATTTAGAAATATTTACAACAGCAGCCAAAGGTTGCAATGTTTTTCATATTCTAGACACTAGTTAGTACCTTGGTTGGTTTTTCATGATATGGATGAGCATGTTCTGCAAATTTTAGCAGAAAATTCTCATTTTATTGAGTAGGACCCTTTTAACAACCATACGAAAGGCAGTGATTGTTAACAGTGGGCAGCACGGTGGCACACTGCTTAACACTGCTGCCTAGAGGCCCCAGGGATCCAGGTTCAATTCCAGCCAAGGGTCACTGTCTGTCTGGAGTTTGCACACTCTCACCGTGTCTGCTTGGGTTTCCTCTGGGTGCTCCGGTTTCCTCCCATACTCCAAAGGCAACATTGATAGAGAAAAAAAACTATATTGTTCCTCCAACATTTTCTGCTTTTATTGCTAAAGTTATTGAAAACTGAAGTGTCACTCCAGCTTCAGAATCAGTGCAGCCCCTAAAGAATGTCACAGTTGTTAATTTCACTAAGTTTTACATTTTTCTCAAAATGATAATTGAAAAAGCTCAGAAAAGTTATCCAACATTTTATTCTTGACTGGAAAGAAATTATATATTAGCATTAATTTCAGAGACCTTGAGTCTATAACTTACTCTTTCAAGCTGTAACTGCGATCACACGAAAGTCGCTTATTCTCTTGCTGCAGGTGCTCATTTTTGTCTCGCAGGTCTGTGTTGCAGTGTAACATATAGTCGATGAGTTCTTTCATGACTTCTACTGAGTCCAAGACTTTTTGCAATTCAACAGAGCCAAGCTTAAACTGAACAGAAACAGTGCAAATTGTCAATTCCAAGTACAAAAAGGAAGCTTAAAGCATTGGTTTTCTAAACCTTAAAATTGGCCCAGAAATTGCTGTAGTTTGAGGGGTGAGGTTTTTAACCTCATCATCAAACTACAAATGCTGGAAGCACAAGGTAATAATAGTGCAGTAAGGACCACATTGTAGCTGGGACTTCATGAACATTGTGCTCAACAGTTTATATCCTTCACCTACGCATTTAAGGATAAAGAAAGAAATGGAGAGAACAATAGAGAAGGAAATAGTGCAAATTTAAAGTCAAATTAGAAATAAAGAGAAGGAAAGGAGACTGGATTCAGAGAGAAAGAGAAGAGACAGGAAGGTAAAGTAATATAAATTGTAAAAGACTAAAGTTTAATGAACCTCTGGGAATTGGAATGTATTACCAGTGGAAAAGAGATACCATGAATTCAGTGTTCCCTTTATGGGATGAGATTCAATTTGGAATGACAAATCATGCATGTCATTAACAGCGTCTTTATGGCATGAATTTTCAGCCTGACATTTCTGTGATGAAATAATACATTCCTATTTACAGGGCAACAATTTCATGTCACTCATGGGGAGATTGATGCCGAGTTCCTATTTCGCAAAGCTAACGGAAGAGCAGTGTAAATCAGTCAGTAATTTGTGGCAAATCGCAACTCGTATCATAGCTATCGCTTGTCACAAATTGCTGGATTAATAGTAGCAAGAACTGTGAACTCAGGCTATTTTTCCAGCAATTTTTGGGCCATTATTTCTCCATCCACAAAACGTATTAGTTTCAGAAAACACAATATAACATCTGTAAGGATGGTCACATTTTAAATTCAAACTGAAAACAAAATGTGCAGATTGTGTTACTGAAGGATTTGTTTTGTAGTAGCTTTTAAATATTTTATTAAAATTTCTGATAACTTGTCAATATTTCATTCAACATAAAATATTAAATGCTCTAATGCATGGACTGTCCAGAAAGAGTTAACTGAAATACTAAATGTTGCAAAAAAAGGAAAATGGTCACATTAGTTCAACCTGACCTGAGCTATTGAGTCGCACATGGAGCTCTCACATTTAATTGTGACGCGCAGATAATGAGGTATGGATCCTTCCAAAAATAACCTCTGACTTGAAACTTGATATTTGCAGTCAGTCAATCAGAGGCACATTCCAAAACACTCCTAAAGGAGCTTCAGCTTTGACATGCAACATGTTACGTATGGCTCAACAGGAAGTATCATGCAAGAGATTACAATGCAAAGAAGTGTGCCCCAAGCTTGTAAAAGCACTTTTAATGGTTATGTTACTGGTACTAATCACAAATTATTTCTTGATCGATTTCTTGCAACTATCGCTAATTCTTCCGGGTTACAGAACATTTACTGCAACCTGTCAATTAATTTCATCAATCATAAGTACAATGGTCATATGGCCATCCACGAAAAATCAAACGCTCCAGGAGATTTATATGTGTTTGATATTTTATTTACACATATATAATATATACATGCAACAACATACATAAATATTAACCAAATTTGGTTATGTGAGGTGTAATTATCTGTTACCCTTGCAACTGGTGCTGTTAAAGGTGCACTATGCCAAGCAATGGCTGCCTTCTAATACTGAAAGTACATCACAGTATGACATCTATTTTTCAGGAAACAGTAAAAGATGTCGGGGGTGATCTTACCAAAAAGATTCTAAGTGCCAAATGAGCGTGAAAACGGGAGAGAATCGCATCCATTTTTGGGTGAGCTTTTAGTGCAAAATAAGAGGCATAGTGTGATTCACACCAATTGGGGGAGTGGACGGAGTCAATTCCCACTGGGAATCCAACTGCTGACTGCAGGGTGGCACTTCTGTGCATGCGCCTTGATCTGTGTACAACAAGAGATCTGTCATTCAGCCCAACAGCCCCGACATCGCCCCCCCCCCCCCCCCCCCCGCCGCACCATCTCCCGATGGCTGGCCTCCCCTATTGCAGAGTGCACAGCTGCCACCAGCCAAGGGGCACTGCCCCCCCTGCCCCCGTTTATCTGGGGGCCTCAATGACTTCTGGTCCCACCGTGAGGGCCTCCATTGGTCCCACAGTGAGGGCCTCCATTGGCAAGGCCATTAAGGCAAATGAGCCCAGACGATTACGTTCCAGGCTCACTGATAATATTTAAATAAAAATTTAAATACTATAATTAGCCTTGCACCATTCCTGGGCACGAGGTTGATCCCGCCGGCTTCACAGTACCAGCAGTTTCACAAGAGGCAAGGAACCAGGTGAAGCCGTTTTTTCGCCTCTCGCGATCTTAATGGCTCGCCACACTGATCAACTGGTGGGGCGAGCCAGTAAGATCACCCCCATTATATATTTCTTTCCAACTTCATGAGAATTTTATCTCTCTCTCCACTTTCATATCTTAGCATTTCTCTTGCGCCCAGGTTCCCACACCAGCAACAGCATAATCTCTGACTTAATGGGAGATCAGGCATAAAACTTGACCACATATTTCAGGAATCCTTCATAGTTCAGTGGTAGCACTCCCATGGAATTTCTTGGAAGCCTTTGGGGACAGGCTCAGAAGAAGGAATTTGGCAAAATGACATGGGAAGGCGTCAGGAGGGGTGCTCACACCTTCCCACTGCAAGTAAGGTGGCAGACAGCTTGCCTGCTCAGGGAACAATTAAGTCAAGTAAGTGGCCGATTAGCCTCTTCCCACCCCTGCTAGCTGCCTCTTGGGGTCTCAAGTAGGTGAGGCCTCCTTCACGGGCACTCTTTCAGTCTATAAAAGGGTCCCCACATCCTGGCAGCTAGGCCACCCCCAAAATATCCGCACTGACCCTCCCTCACTGAGGCCTGCCAGAGTGGTCCTGGCACCTCTGGACCCCACTTACCTACTTGTGAGGCTGCACGTGTCTTATTGCTGTGTCCTCTTCCTCCAGGTACAGACCAGCACAAGCCTCCTCTCTCAGACGTGCTGCTGATCTGTCGGCTCTCTGATTGGCAGCTCTGAAGCAAGTTTATTAGGACAACAGGTCTGGAGGCAGTTAATCAGTCAATTATGCCACCCATAATTTAAGGCCTCAGGTCCTAATGCTTGATGAAGCTGGGTTGCCCCTATTTTTGGCTCTGGTGACAGGACCCCTGCAGCTTCTGAAAAATTTCAATCAAAGAATCTGAGTTGAAACCTACTCCAGTGTTTTGAACATACAAGATTGGCCAACTCTTCACAGCATTGCCATGGAAGTTCAACTGCTGGACTATTCGAAGAGAAACAAGCATGTTTTCCCTATATCGTTGTCAACTGCTCAAACTAATTGTCTGGTTATTTACCTTGTGTGGGAGCTTGTTGTGCTTAAATTGCTATGTTAGTGTAAGAGATAGGGTCTTTTATACATTTTCCTTGCACTATGAATTTTAGGTAATGCACTTTATAAATATATGAAGAGTTAATTGTTGGCGTGTGAATAACTCTTTGCATTGATAAGATGAGGCATTCGGGATAGCATATCGTATGAATCTGGACATTTATAAAAACAAAGTGTGGGATGTTAGAACAACTCAATAAGACTGAATGGAAATGAAAACAGTTTGACTGTCTCAGAATGTGGAGCCTTAACAGTAAGAGGCAGGAAGATGGTTAAACAGTTATTCTGTCTGCATTCCTCTGATTGCATTACTAAAGACCCGAAGTGTAAAGAACAATGTGAGCCGATTAATGCGTCTGCATGCTAACTTTGCTAATTGTTGTCCATGATGTAGCTATTGAATATCGATGGTCTATTGATGTAACTGTGAATGGAGTATCAATCACATTGATTGTGTTACGAATGATGCAAGTCAATTGTTTTTATGAAATATGGTAGGATAAATCCTGGATGCCAGAGCTGGAGATGGATTTTTAAAAAAGGCTGTCCGAAGGCCTCCAGGTGCACAAGTTCACAGAATACAGACGGAAAGAAGAAACAGAAGAACAAAGATAGACCAGGTCGGAACAAGCATTGGCACGTCTCAGAGTTGCTCTGGAGAGTAAAGACCGTGTGTGACTCGGAATTATCGACTGGTCATTACTTTATTACTTAATAAATGGCCTACATTTGTTGCACCAAAAACTACTGCCTATTTGTCTTGTCAAGAACCCAAAGGTTCAATCAATTTACAGAACCTTAAATTTTCCTACAAATTAAAGTAATTAATTGGCTGTTAAACACTTCAGGTCATCCTGAGGACATGAATACAAGTTCAGCCATTTTTCCTATATGCAAATATATTTTAATTTACTGGTTGTTCTCAAACTTATAATATTTGAGGAACAAATGAAATATGAAAAATGATACATTTCACATTAACATGGCATAACTTACATATACATTATACATGCAAAGACTATTTTATATGTCCAGCTATATATATATATATATATATATATATATATATAGATAGATAGATTTGTTGATCAACATAGATTATAGTAAAGAATCCAAAAAGATCTTTTCAGCAAAATTTGTATAGGAAAAACATGGCAAGATAATCAATAATATGGACAATATCACCAGGAATTCCAATGGTGTTTTCTACAGAAAGTGCACACATCACCAAATATTTGTTGAAAAATCTACATATATGTATTTCATACAGCAAATATTCAGTACTGATGATGCATTCGTACTTTTTAATGACACTAAAAGATTATTTCCTAGCAGGCAGAATGAAAATCTAATCTAAGGAGCAAATGGGGTGGAGAACCGGATTTTAAACTTGGTAAGAATAAAAGCTACCGAGGATTAGACTGTAATTTTGAAGCCAGAGTTTTCTGCAGTTTGTTGCACCAGATGTTGACATTTTTATTCAAGGACCTTCACTTCAAAAACATAAACATTTCGAAAAGGGAGTATTAATTGGAAAAACTGATGGCTTCCAAAATAGCAGGAGCAGTCAGTCATTTATCAAGGCCTTAGATTGTCTGATTCATTAAAACTCACTCCACAGATATATATAAAAATGTGGTAGGCCTGGAAACATCTGTGTGGGTGAGAGGGAGTCTTATCTATTTGATTTTATTTTGGCTGGAATTACTGTTAGTGGGAAAATATAAAAGTTGCCTGGTGGTCTAGAAAACTGCAATTCTTCAAGTCAGAAAGAAAACGGTCCTCAAAAGATATAGTAGCAGTCTGATCCAGCTTTAGAAAAGCAGTAGCAATATAGAATGGAAAGAATGATCTGTGAGCAGCGAGGAGAGGAAACGGATGGCCTAAAGAAAAACAGCAACAGGGTGGGGTGGGAGGGACTGTGATGAATTTTTGTATAGAGAGAAATTCTTTCCAGTTATGGTAGTGGTAACAGCAGTAAAATCTGAAGAGCACTGTTGCAAATATTTCTGAAAAATATCTTTGACATTTCCACTTTATTTGGCATTACATTATAGCCACATTGAAAATGTTCTGTTGAGAAAACCAATGGGAACTTGCAGCACCAGCGTTTGGCAGAACATTCATACTAAGAAGCACAGGGGACAGCATTAAAAAATGCAAATGGTCCTTGCCTGACACTTATGTGGCATGAACGTTACTTAGTAAACACCCTGAAAACTAAGGTCCTTTTCCAACCAGTGCCCGCAGCAGAATACCTCCCCCCATCTATTAAGATCAACAGTGAGATCCTGGAAATGTGGACCATTTTCTGTATCTTGGGAACTCCCTCTCGATGAAGGCAGCGTCGGACACAAAATTCATGATCGCCTCCAATGTACCTGCTCAGCCTTCAGCCAATGGAGGAAAAGAGTACTTGAGCACCAGGATCTCAAACCCAACAATGTCATGATTTACCGGTCAACAGTGGTCCCCATGCTCCTAAATGCTTGAATCATGGATAACCAAGAGCAGGCAGCTCAAAGCACTGAGAAAATACCACTAGCGCTGCTTTTACAAGGTCCTCCAAATCCAGTAGGAAGAAAGGCAGTCCAACAGTAGTGTCCTCTCCCAAGCAAACATGCCAAGTATTGAGGCACTAATTACTTAAAACAAGCTCTGGTGGAGCAGGACATGATGTTTGTATTCATGACATCAGACCCCTGATGCAACTGCTCTACTTGGAACTCAGTGCAGTAAGAGACTCTCAGGAAGACACTCAAAATGCTCTAGGGATGCCTTCAAAGCATCCCTGAGGAGATAAAATATCTCCACCAACTCTTGGGAGTCCCTTATTTCTGGCCAATGAAGATGGAGAAGGTGTATCTGGGAAGGCACAAAATACATTGACAGACTTCATCGAGAGTATACAGAGGTGAAGTCAAGGCGTTGCAGAGAGCACACAAAGCTCCAAACACTCACCCAACCCTTCAAGCACTATCTGCCTTGCATATGGCAGGTGACCCATTGGAATTATTAGGCTTTTCAGAACTCATCAAACCAGAATGGAAGCAAGTCATCTTCAACCCAAGGGATTGCCTAAGAAGGTGGTGAATACTCCTTGCAACTTATCGGCTCAATCTGAATGTTGACCAAGTTAGGCAGTTTGTGGGCATTTCCAACTTATTACCCCGTCAGAACATGTTGGGCAGAATCTTCCCAAAAAAATTCTTGGTCTTTTGGGCGGGTTCAGCACTGCATAATTCCTGCACTCTCAGTTTTTCTGACAGCTTGGTGGATGGGGGGGTCTGCCCCAATACAACACTGCCCCACATAATTCCCCCCTTGCACAGCCACCCCAAAATACTCCCTCTTGCATAGCCAACCCTGCACAACTCTCCCCACCCTTGCCGACCCCATCCCCCTCCCAGTCATAGCCCGATCTGCACTCAGGCCCCACCCCTTTGACACTACTCCTGGCACACTAATGGTGAGCAACCAGCCACTGCCAGGGTGCTAGATGGCCACTGTCCAGCCATGCCCCCAACCACCTGGGGCTTCAATGGCCTCTGATCCTCTTAGCATGGCCATTGCGCTTGGTCCTCACTGCTGCATAGCAGTAGCGATTCTCGCCAACCTGACATCACGCCGGTGAGGCAGGAAACAGCCATGAGGGCGGAAACAGCCATGAGAGCAGAAGCAGCATGAGGGAGAGAGTGCAGAAAAGGTTTACCAGGATGTTGCCTGGTATGGAGGGTATTAGCTATGAGGTGAGATTGAGTAAACTAGGGTTGTTCTCCCTGGAAAGACGGCGGTTGAGGAGCGACCTAATAGAAGTTTATAAAATTATGAAGGGCATAGATAGGGTGAACAGTTGGAAGCTTTTTCCCAGGTCGGAAATGACAAACACAAGGGGTCACAAGTTCAAGGTAAGGGGGGCAAGGTTCAATACAGATATGCGGGGGACGTATTTTACACAGAGGGTGGGTGGGGGCCTGGAATGCACTACCAAGCAAGGTGGTCGAGGCAGACACACCAGGATCATTTAAGACTTATCTAGATAGCCACATGAACAGACTGGGAATAGAGGGATACAAACGGATGGTCTAGTTAGGAACACATGATCGGTGCAGGCTTGGAGGTCTGAAGGGCCTGTTCCTGTGCTGTATTGTTCTTTGTTTTGTTCTTTGGAGCAAGTGGTCTTTCCCTCTCTCACAATCTTCCCGGCTCGCCACGCGGATCAAAGTCTTTGTTACCTAGGTGTTCCAGGGTTGAGTGCAGGGCCAGGGAGATGGTGTCTGCTGTGGACTTGTGGAGTGGTTAGGGTTACAAGTCTCAGCACAACTGGATTAAACTATTTTTCTGACCATTGTCTATTTGGGAAGCTACTGCTGAAGAAAATGTTTGGATCCACAGACTGGTTTGCTCCATGACACATATATGTGTAGAATATAAAGGAAGATGGAACACAGCAAAAATAAAAACGGGGAAAGGAAAGTTAATAGCATGGCAACCTATATTTAAAGCAACACAAATTGCTGTTATCAGCAACACAGAACACGCTAAGATATGTTATAATCAAAGATGGTACTCTATTGACAATAGCAGAGTACTTAAGTGGAGGAAGCAAGTTTTTGTCACTCATACTACACTCAAGCTACACAGAGGAAGCACTCATTTAACACTGATCCAGAAGTAAATGAATGACAAAATGCCATTAGATAAATCAGACAGACTCACATTACATATAGTTAATCATCACAATTGAAGTGCCGAGACAAAATGGGACAAAATGATTTGTTTCTTTTCTGATGATGTTACTTTTGTTGAAGCAAATTATTCAGATACTTATTCTACACATTTGTTGTCTGTTTCCCAATTATTAAAAACTATTTAAAAGATGTTTCTCGCTTTCAGAAGATGCATATTTTATCTAATAAGGCTAGGAAAATTGTTTTTCGAATACATTTTCAAGGAAAATTAGAGAAATGTACTGGACCAAGACATTGTTGTTGAAATTAATACATTTTCATACTTTAAAAATCTTGCTAAACATTGGATTTTATGTCAAAATAGCAATCTAATTTGAATGAGGAATACACAAAACATTATGGATGGAGAAAAAGCATTCCTTTTCCAGATCATGTCCAATGTATATTATCAATCTACAAGCAGCTGGAATCAAGGATTTCCCTGAAGGTGTACAGGGGATACAGGAGTATACTGAAGAAGGAAAGTAGGAGCGCAAAAAGGGGGTAGCTTTGGCTGAGGGGTACAGTAAGAAGTCTCACAACACCAGGTTGAAGTCCAACAGGTTCATTTGGTAGCACGAGCTGTCAGAGCACTGCCCCTTCATCAGGTGACTACCCCAGTCCAATGCCAGCAACTCCACATTTTGGCTGAGAAGATTAAGATGAACCCTTTAAGTATATTAAAGGAAAATAGAATAACTAGAGAGAGAATAGGACCCCTCAAGGACCAAAGTGGACACATATGTGGAACCGCAGGAGATGGGCGAGGTTCTCGATGAATATTTCTCCTGTGTTTACTGTGGAGAAAGACAAGACGACTTGGGAACCTGGGAAAGTTAGTGGCGATATATTGGGGACAGTTCGCATTACAGTAGAGGAGGTGATGGACGTATTAAAATGTATGCAGGTGGATAAATCTCCTGGCCCTCACTAGGTATATCCAAGAACACTGCGTGAGGCTAGAGAAGAAATTGCGGGAGCCCTGACTGAAATACTTGCACCATCATTAGCCACGGGTGAGGTACCAGAAGACTAGAGGGTAGCAAATGTTGTGCCCTTATTTAAGAAGGGCTGCAAAGAAAAGACTGGGAATTATAGACCGGAAAGCCGAACATCTGTGGTGGGCAAGTTTCTAGAGAGAATAAGAACATAAGAACATAAGAAATAGGAGCAGGAGTAGGCCATCTAGCCCCTCGAGCCTGCCCCGCCATTCAATAAGATCATGGCTGATCTGAAGTGAATCAGTTCCACTTACCCGCCTGCTCCCCATAACCCTTAATTCCCCTACCTATCAGAAATCCATCTATCCGTGACTTAAACATATTCAACGAAGTAGCCTCCACCACTTCAGTGGGCAGAGAATTCCAGAGATTCACCACCCTCTGAGAGAAGAAGTTCCTCCTCAACTCTGTCCTAAACTGACATTAATTATGTACCCGGTTGCTTTATGCCTTATTCAGAGGTGGGGCAGGCCTTATGGCATGGATTCCACCATTGTGGTCAGGTGTCATATTGAAAAGACATCCCATATCACTGACATACTACTGAAGAAGGTGGACCTTTTGAAAATGAAAACAGATCTGCAAGAACATGCTGAGGCTGGAAGATGGATACCCCACCAGGACACCTAATCTGGAAGGATTTTTGGTGTGGATTGCAACACACTTTGCGGTGATTTAAATAATAGGTATGAAATAAGTTTAAATGTGTTTCTCGTCAAAAAGTTTCACTTTAGCATTTATATATTTCTCTTTAGCATTTATATATTTAGCAATATCTATGAATGAAACACAAAAGCTAGGTTTTATTACTCAGCACTTAAAACTGTTTGACCATTCAAAGATAAAACACCTCAATGGTGATTCTGCTGCAACTTGTAAAATTTAAACTTTTGTTCTGAGTTTCAACAGAAACTTCAGGAAGGGAAGGGACCTTGAAATCAGAAACAAATATTTATATCCAGTCGGACCTTTAGCTGAGTTGTTAACTGGTATCTCCAATGACCAAGTCCAGTACTATGCTGAAAAGTCCCAGATCTGTTCGGAATAAAATTAAGTGCAGGATTCAAAAGAATGAGTTGTAAATGACATTACTTCATTAATCTTCCACCTTCACTGTTGCTCAAGTGTTCATTAAAATCATACCCTATTCCACATCTTCCAACAAGGGAGCCCAGTTTTTGTATAGTCATAATTCAATTATAAGCATCAAAAAGCAGGAAGTGCATAATTCTGCATATTACATAGAAGGGAAGGACTTCATTTGCTATTCTGTAGTCATGTACAGTGACACACAATGACTTTCCACATAAAACTCTACTACACAATAAAAAATGGAACAAAGTGAGCCAGAGTGAACAGTGTTAGATTTGCATGCATGTGAATTTTTGTTGCTCGATTTTACTTTGATATTCTTCTCCCGCTGATTTATAATTCATCTTTTCCCAACACATTATTCCCTGGCTGACAATGCAGGAAATCAAACTGCTCCTGGTTTTCTTCCAATGAAGTTATTAAGCTGGCAAAGAATTACCTTCCGATTTTGCCTCCATTTCCTATCTGACAGTGTCTGGCCTTCTTTCAGCATCTCCCTGAGATTGCAGCTGTGACTCTCTGTCCCTGAACAATGGGTGAAAACCTGTACTGTGAACCTTTGATAGCTACAATATTAAGAGATTAAGGGTAAAGGTGTGGAATAGTAGTTTTCAACCATATAGAAATAGATTACTAAAGTTCATTAACAAAAAAGTGACACAATACATAAACACTAACGTAGAGTGAACGAAGTTGGCATCATTCAGGAACACTGCTAACATTTAGGACTGTTGTAACACAGAGGCACAATTGTTCACAAAAACAGCTGGCCTGGAAAACATTATAGACTTTTATTTTTCTAATCAATTACTCTGTGTTTTTGAGAATGTGAATGTTTTCCTAAGTGATGCCATTGTTGTCTCTAGGGGAAGTTTTGTAGAGCAACCATGACGTCTAGGGGTGCGCTGTGAGCCAGAATACAGCAATTGACAAGATTCCACAAGGCATCCACAGTTCCAACATAGTTGACAAAGTCCAGGTGTCAATATGTTTACAGACCAATATCAATCCAAATTTAGCAAATAGAAGATAGTGGCCAAATCTATGACGACAATAATGATAAATGGGTATCTTTATCCACCAAGCAACTGGGCTATTGTTTTTCACCAATTTCTTGTCTAAAACCAGGTTGAAAGCTGGTTCAAGGAGGTCCATTTTACATATACTCTGTAACATTAGAAACTAAACTAAGTCCTGACATTGTCTTCAAATATTAATTAATTTCCATCTTCACTGTTGCTTTAGTGTTCATTTAAAAGTAAGTGCTTTGGAATGAGGACAAAAAAATTAAAAGATCACTTTCAATATAAAGTACTTTACCAAGAAATAGCATTATTTCTGGCTGCCTGCCAGGAAGACAAATGTTAATTGCCACGTTCTCTGTTCCAGATGCTGATTGTAACATTACACCAAGGTCAAAGAGTCAGTTCTACTCAGCGGCTGTAACTAAGACGTCGATCAGGTGCAAGACACAGGATGAGAACACAGCCATGAGTAGGATGGAGGTGTCTGCTTGCTCCCGAGCCAGAGGGAACCCATTGTCTAATGAGGTTTTTATTTCTGGTCAGGACATATGCCTCCCAAGGTGGACTTCCAATTTACGATGTGGAGATGCCGGCGTTGGACTTGGGTAAACACAGTAAGAAGTTTAACAACACCAGGTTAAAGTCCAACAGGTTAATTTGGTAGCAAAAGCCACAAACTTTCGGAGCCTTAAGCCCCTTCTTCAGGTGAGTGGGAATTCTGTTCACAAACAGGGCATATAAAGACACAAACTCAATTTACATGAATAATGGTTGGAATGCGAATACTTACAACTAATCAAGTCTTTAAGATACAAACAATGTGAGTGGAGAGAGCATTAAGACAGGTTAAAAAGATGTGTATTGTCTCCAGACAGGACAGCCAGTGAGACTCTGCAGGTCCAGGCAAGCTGTGGGGATTACACATACACATACATACACAGAGTATGTACCGTGTACCTGGTGGATGGTGTTCTCACGTGAGATGATGGCATCTGTGTCGATGATCCGGCACGTCTTACAGAGGTTGCTGTGGCAGGGTTGTGTGGTGTCGTGGTCACTGTTCTCCTGAAGGCTGGGTAGTTTGCTGCGGACAATGGTCTGTTTGAGGTTGTGCGGTTGTTTGAAGGCAAGAAGTGGGGGTGTGGGGATGGCGAGATGTTAGTCTTCATCAATGACATGTTGAAGGCTCCGGAGGAACAGAATTCCCACTCACCTGAAGAAGGGGCTTAAGGCTCCGAAAGCTTGTGGCTTTTGCTACCAAATAAACCTGTTGGACTTTAAC
Organism: Mustelus asterias; assembly: GCF_964213995.1. Lineage (NCBI taxonomy): Eukaryota > Metazoa > Chordata > Chondrichthyes > Carcharhiniformes > Triakidae > Mustelus > Mustelus asterias. The sequence continues at coordinate 104,338,756 of NC_135806.1, forward strand.
CTGGTGTGATTAAACGTCTCACTTCCAATTTACTTCAGTTAGTCTATCACTTCTTATTGAGGGGAGAAAGGGGCAGTGCTGGGATAGCGAGCCTTGCTCAGACTGACACAGCCCAAATGACATTATTTTCTGAAAAATTGTGTCAATGTCAGTTATGCCTCAGTCAAGTTACACTCGAGACTTGAGCACAAAAATCTAGGCTGACACTCCAGTGCAGTGCTAAAGAAGTGCTGCAATGTCAGGGGTGCTGTCTTTCAAATGAAAGGTTAACTAAGGAACAGTTTGTTGGTGGACATAAAAATTCCCATGGCACTATTATGAAGAGAAGGGGGAGGAAAATCTTCCAGTGTTCTGGCTAATATTTAAACAATATCATTTTTTAAATAATCTGGTATTTACATTGCTGTTTGTGAAAACTGACTATTCCGTTTCCTACTTTACAACATTGTAAAACATCATGGCATTTCCTGAGTTTTGAAAGGCAGCATAAAGATCCAAGACGCAAGATTTTGTTGACAGCACCTCCTAAATGTGTGACTTCTAGGAGGACGAAGGAATAATGCACATGAGAATATTACCACCACTAAATTACCCACCATCCTATTTTAGAAATATATTGTCGCTTCTCGATCTTTTGGCCAACATCAAGTGTAGTGTCGACATCCTGCACCTGGTTGAAATCATGAGGTTACAATGAGCTTCATTTGAAGCAATTTTGTGGAGCGGCATCTCGGCCTTTTGGCTAAGATGCAAATGAGATCAAGCCTTGGAGCAGGCGCAATGCCTGTTCCAATCAGCTTGGATCATGTATATCAAGCCCAATAAGAAGTCTCACAACACCAGGTTAAAGTCCAACAGGTTTATTTGGTAGCAAATACCATAAGCTTTCGGAGCGCTGCCCCTTCGTCAGATGGAGTGGATATCTGTTCTCCAACAGTGCACAGAGACACAGAAATCAAGTTACAGAATACTAATTAGAATGCAAATCTCTACAGCCAGCCACGTCTTAAAGGTACAGATAATGTGGGTGGAGGGAACATTAAACACAGGTTAAAGAGATGGGTATTGTCTCCAGACAGAACAGCTCGTAAGATTCTGCAAGATCAGGGGGAAAGCTGTGGGGGTTACTGATAATGTGACATAAATCCAAAATCCTGGTTTAGGCCGTCCTCATGTGTGCAGAACTTGGAGAACGCTTACCTGAAGATCCAAGGCTGAATGCCCGTGATTGCTGAAGTGCTCCCCCACAGGAAGAGATTCTGTGAGTATTCTGTAACTTGATTTCTGTGGCTCTGTGCACTGTTGGAGAACAGATATCCACTCCATCTGATGAAGGGGCAGCGCTCCGAAAGCTTATGGTATTTGCTACCAAATAAACCTGTTGGACTTTAACCTGGTGTTGTGAGACTTCTTACTGTGCTTACCCCAGTCCAACGCCGGCATCTCCACATCATGACTACCATTGACATCGCAAACTGCCGGCTCCAAGTGGAGAGGATCTCCAAGAAGATCGCGCATATCGACACAGACATCAAGTTTCTACAAACATGCAAGAAAGCAGACAAGATACCGAAAGGACTACGGATCACGAACCCACTCAGGTCAACCTTTAACACAGACTACGCTGAGAGACTTTGCCGTCACACCTCTCTCACCCTCCTCAAACACCTCATACACCAACTGTACAGCAAACGCCGCAGCCTGGACCAGGCAAGACTGTTCTCTTCCTGTGGGGGAGCACTTCAGCAGTCACGGGCATTCAGCCTTGGATCTTCAGGTAAGCGTTCTCCAAGGCGGCCTTCACGACACACGACAGCGCAGAGTCGCTGAGCAGAAACTGATAGCCAAGTTCCGCACACATGAGGACGACCTAAACCGGGATGTGCTTACCCTAGTCCAACGCCGGCATCGCCACATCATATCAAGCCCAAGACAGGAAGTGTCTTGTCTTGTCTTGTCAGCTGGAATGTCTCACTTGCTGAGACTTTGAATTAGACTTTGATTGGATTGAATTGGATATATAAACAAAACAAAAATATGGTCGTTTCTTCAACATTGGATCAAAATCCGGGAACTCCCTACATGACAACATTGGCGGAGTGCCTTTATCACATGGACTGCAGCGGTTCAAGAAGATGGATTCACCACAACCTCCTCGGGGGAATTAGGGTAGGCAGTAAATGCTATCATTGCCAACCTTTCTTATAGCAAACACTGCATGATTGTGCCCATAGAAGAGGTGGTAGGAGGAATGTAGGTGAGATTATACAAAAGTTACACCATTTCAGGATAAACAGGCTCAATGGACAAGCTGATCTCTAACTAGTTTACTTTTTCACATTTTCATAACACAATAGCCCAGGTTTTAAAACTGCAATGACTGTGAAACTGGAAGCGTGCGACATCAATGCTCATTGAAATTTATGACAACTTCTGGTGTCTTCACGTGCAATTATAGACAGAAACCCAGAGGTTTCTGTCAGTGATTTCCTGCAGCTCCACAAGGTGTGCTGCTGAAGTCCTCGCAGATGGCAATCAATTAGAAATCACTGAATTAAACTGTCTCTTTTTACACTCTGTTCTCACTGTAAAATCTTAGAAAATGTTAGGTCTTGTTGAATCAAGTGTAACTGGGTTTTAAATTACTTTCTAAGTCATTATTACCAAACCTCTCTGACCCTGAAAACCAGTTTTATATTTGGGCAATGTTAAATTCCTCCATTCCATGACAAAAATTCCATAGACCTTTAATTTTTATCTTTTCAAATAAATTAATATTTTGGCTTCTATCTTAATCGCACGTGCACATCACAATCTTTATTTCACTGCCTGTAAAACTAGAAAAAAGTGAACTTCTTGGTTTGTTACTTCTTGGTTTGTTGTTTGAGAAAATTAATTGGTTGCTGAGCCAGCTTGATGATATCACTACTGCTGAATGCAAGATATTCCATATAGCTGGCACCAGAATAAAATTAGCAGCTGAAGAGATGTGATCCATTCCACGGAGCTCACTAGAATTGTGTGTGCAGCTTTCTTTGATGTTCGTGCTGTCACTTTGTCTGCAATATCCGGGCCTATCATTTTTGCAGTGCCATTTTTTTTCCCCCATTTCAGCATATTGCCCTTTTAAGGAAGAGCCATTTTCTTCAGAGAAAAAAATCAGTTGCCAAATTAACTGAAGTGCTTCTTCAAAGGCTGGCAGAGAAGTCTGATGCATGCCAGCATAGCAATCAAGTCTTGCATGTCACACAGATTATCTAGTAAGGAACAATCTTAAGCAAAAGTGAAAATTCTTCCTGTGTCAATATATCATACATGAAAAGTTTTCACCGCTTCAAGATAACTTCAGTGCAATTTATTTTTTTTGGGGTGAACACCACTTTAAATGGCAAGAAAGAAATAATCAGTTTTATTGATAGAGCATTACTGATCACATGACGGAAAGGGCTAACAGTGTAAGGATGTTGCTGCATATTCTAAAATGTTTTAAAAGCCCCAACTAGCTAATAAAGATTGATTTCAAGTTTTATTTTCCTGTTAGTGTTTAAACAGCAACTGGCATAGTTTGTTTCTATTCTGTTTCTAAAGATCACATTCCCTCTTCCATCACTTGATGTGCACACACCTATGCTGTTAGCTGAAAGGAATTTCACTTGGCTAGCCTGATAGCTTTCTAACGTAAAATTAACTGAGTTGTAATAAGCCACCAGATATATAACCTCAAGTGTATTTCAACACCAAAAAACGGATCACTATTTCTCATGTTAGAAATGTTTGTCAGCATATGTGTGGTGTAATATTTTGCCATTACCATATAGCTATCTTTGCTTGTTCCTCATTAGCCAATGTACTAAATTCCATTTTTTCAGAATTGATCACTCCTACATGCATACTGTGGTTGTCACTATGAAAATGTTGACATGCATATATGGGCTTTCCAGAAAACAGTGAAACACCATCCAGCTGTCAGTGACAAACTCATTATAACACATTAGATAAATTATTATTCGACCTAAAACTGCATTAAGCTGCTTTTCATAATGAAGCTAAAATTAACTTCATGTAGCATTTAAAATTTACACAACTGTCAATGTCTGACGTTTTCTGCATGTATTTGCACTATTTAATCGTAAGCACAATTATGAAGGCAATACAAAATGCCACAGGGATAGGATTTGGCTTTCTACCAATCATTTCCTATACATGGGCTACCTGATGTATTTGGAGAAAGACTCCTACAACAGGCCCTATGATTGGCAGAGAAGTGATCAATTCCAAAGAGGAAGGAATATAAAAAATAACTTACAACAAATAACCTGATTACATAAACACAATGTACCTCCATACTGAAATAATTCTTATCGACAATAAATAACTGAATTTGAACAAAACAACCTTGGTTGCTGTGATTCCACACAGAGATTAGTCACTTAGAACCATAGACTTTTATAGTACGAAAAGATGCCATTGGCCCATATGGTCTATACCAATTCTTTGCTAAGCTTATCCAATTCTATTTTTTTTCTCCGGTTTTCTCTTTGTCCTGTATCTTCAGCCATCATCCATGTAAAAATTCAGGATAATGAGGGCAGGAGGAGGGGGGTTGGGGGAGGAGGAATGTAGTAAGTTTGGAGAAATGATGCTCAGTGAATACAAATGATTTTTGTTCCTGCCAGTGTGTAGATACAAGTTTCTCAAATGGGCAAATCAATTTTAATGTCAGGAATTAAAATTATGTTAAAATGCTTGCAAATTCATATCACCTTTGACTGGGAGTCTTTAGGAACTTAATCATTAAACAGAATGAGAAAGAACTTTAATTATGCAGCGAGTGGTAATAACCTGGAACTTGCTGCTTGCGAGGGGGCTGGATGCAATGGGTATCAATGACTTCAATCGAATGGACACTTGAGGGAAGTAAACTTGCATTGCTACAAGGATAAAGCAGAGGAATAATATTGAATGGATAGCTCTAGAGAGATCCAGCATGGATTTGATGGGTTGAATGGCCTCCTTCTGTCCACAAAAACCCTATGATTTAATGACTTGACGAGAATCACATTTTAAAAATAAGATTCAACATCAGCCTGATGGCAAGGATTCCAATAAGCTCCAATAAAATTTGAACCACATCAAAAACAAAGAAACGATCTTAAGTGGACTTTGATGCTGAGGCATATCTGGCTGAGAAAAAGAAAATCAATATTAGTTCTTTTTTTTTAAGTGAAATCACTCACTGTTATCCTTAAGGTGCAATGTGCTCAAGCTCAGACAGTATATTTGTATAATCACTTGACAGCCTGCTTAAGAGGACAGAGGAGGCAAGAATGCAAATCAACACTCCCACTCTCCAAGCCTTCAAGATGTGGAGGGCAACTCTGTATCCATTTTGTGGAAGCTATAGATGTTGCAGAAAGATTTTTGCATTACTTAGTTCTGTTATAAATCAAGGCTGCTTGGGCAGACCGCCACATCTGCTTCAAATCTCCTTTCCCAGGAAGCTTCACCTACAACATAGCAGCTGTAGAAATGTAAGTAATAAATATTTTATGAAGCTTAGAATACTAATTACATACTTTAAAAAAAGTAAAGTGCAGAAAGGAAGAAACCAAGAGTGGTCTTGGGAAGTATTGTGGCCTACATACCAGGCACGGATTTAAAGGAAATGCATTTAAAGAACACAGATTTTTCCCATATTGATACAGATGACTGATTGCAACCCACACACGTTGATAAAATGAGAGAAAACACAAGTTGTTTCAGTGTTATAAAAGGAGGTGGAAGTTTATTGAAATAACATGGTGTCTATTGTTTGAGGTCTCAGGGGCCAGAATTATCTCACATTCATTTTCTAACAGTACAATCATACATTTGTGCTTTCTTGATTCAAATGCCCGAGTACCAAGGTTAGTCAATTCCAGGAAACTATCTACCCTATCAAAACACATTATTCCAATGCATCAATCTAACTGTCATTCAACACTTTCTAATCCAGATATAATATTCAAATGCATAATTTTAATCAAAATTAAAAACTGTCCCCAATTATGGGGTTACAATGCACACTGATCATATTACAATCCAAAATAGTCATTTGGCAATACAGAACCTAATTACTGCTGAAAAAATACATTTTGTCGAAGCTTTTCGTTTCACAAGAATACCCATGTCAGGGGAACCATTAACATTACATTTTATGAGGAGGGTGCTGCTTGGTTGGCAAGTTGATTCTGGATTGGTAGATGCATTGCCATGGAGAATGCACCAGTTAATGGTGTCTGACAGTTAACTGCCAAGCATAGTTAAAATTTAAAGCAGACAGCTGGACTCTGCTAAGGAATGAAACAGTAAATGGCTATCACTTACTTTGTTTAGCTAAAACAAGTGCAATGTGTGTGTACATGTCTTTTTTTGTCTTCAAAGCGCAGGGCCTTGTGTATTAATATTTGTAGCTTCCAGTACACACAAACGCGCTACACTGCGAGCCCAATTGACAATCTGAGGATTATTTAGTGAAGGTATCAAACAGAATGTGCCTTCCGCTGTTTGCAACGGGCAAGGTACAGACCTATCCAACCAACTCGTGCTTGCAAAGCTCAAAACATGGTGTCCAACACTGGAGATAATTCTGCGATTGAACATTTGTTAAATAATCCTCAGTGTGCTAAAAAAATAATGTGGCCCGGCTCCTCCAGGACAGAGGCAGGAAAATTTCCGACTCATATCTCCTTGGCTAAAATCCAGCTGTTTGTTTTCAGATGATGTCACCAAGCGGCAGAATGTAGATTAAAAGTAGGAAGGGCCAAGATGGATCTTCAGAGGTTTAGATGTGTATAGGAAGAGAAACCATTGCACGCTCGATACTCTAACTACAATTAGATAAATAAACCAGAATGGAACCACTGAATGCTGGGTGACGGTGGAATGGTTTTGAAGGAAGATGGTGTGGTCAACCACATCAAATGCTGCAGATAGGTCAAGGATAGGTTTTCTTTGTCACAGTCATGCAGGATGTAATTTGTGACTTTGACGCGAGCTGTTTTGGTATTGTGGCAAGCACAGAAATCTTCTTGGAGCAATTCAAAGCTGAATCCCCAAGAAAGGTGATAACAAAAGGCTTTAGGAGGAAAGTGAAGTTGAAATTAGGGAGAGTAATACAGACTCAAATCAGTAACTAAGTTTCTCCCTCCACAGATGTTACCAGACCTGCTGAGATTTCCCAGCATTTTTTGTTTTTATTTCAGATTTCCAGCATCCACAGTATTTTGTTTTGACTTTAGTGAAATTAGGGTAATGGCTTGGAAGGACAGAGGGATCAGGAATTGGCTTGAGGAGAGAGATGGTGATGGCAGGTTTTTAAGCACAAATTACATTGTATAAATCAAACATCCATGAATCTTTGGACTGGTTATTAAAAATTGCATGAGAATTGCATGAATTGAAATAGCATCCTGGCCACACCCTTGATCAAAGCAATCACCATTGCACATTTCTACTAACTGCTCATTTGCAGAGCTTTGTGGAGGTCTTAATAAGGTTTTTTAAGGCCCAGGGTCATGGTTTAAAAAGATATTTATTTTTAAAACTTACTGAGAAACCGGCTGCTGTGCACCAATAAATACAGTAGTATTTAATGTCAGTTTCAGTTATTTTAAAATTGTGAAACTTGAATGGTGGAGCTGATGCCAATTTAAAAAGCTTCTATTTTGTGATAAGTCCATTTTCAGTTGGAATAATAAACTGCATCAGGTTACCACTCAAAGCGTATCAAGGAATATTTCACAATGTGATTTTTTAAAAAAACAAAACTACATTCTAAATCACTGCCCAATTGTACTGGTTATGACAATTGTACAGATATGACATTCTGTAGTTCGTAAATAATTTTGAATGGAAAACATCTTGGAACTAACATAATTGGGGTCTGCATGTCTATTGCACACAAAATGAGAAATCATGTTGTTTAGATCAATACATTAGAATTTGCAGTTTGGTCATTTCATTATACCAGAAATAAATACTAAATTTGAATTGAAATAGCATCTTTCATGGCAGAGGGCAATACAAGGACGCAATAGTAAATTATCATAGAAATCATAGAAACCCTACAGTGCAGAAGGAGGCCATTCGGCCCATCGAGTCTGCACCGACCACAATCCCACCCAGGCCCTACCCCCATATATTTTACCCACTAATCCCTCTAACCTACGCATCCCAGGACTCTAAGGGGCAATTTTTTTTTTTAACCTGGCCAATCAACCTAACCCGCACATCTTTGGACTGTGGGAGGAAACCGGAGCACCCGGAGGAAACCCACGCAGACACGAGGAGAATGTGCAAACTCCACACAGACAGTGACCCGAGCCGGGAATCGAACCCGGGACCCTGGAGCTGTGAAGCAGCAGTGCTAGCCACTGTGCTACCGTGCCGCCCTGTCAGTGATGTTTAATTGTCCTGTCAGTGATATTTATGATGGGCTACCAAGTCCATGTGAGATGACAAGATCAGTGGGGATTCCTGTAGAGTTTATATGAAGAGTGGTATTTAGAGAAGAAAGAGAGTTGAAAACTCAGGAGAACGAACCAGAAGACTTGATATTCAGGTTGAAAGCACTGAGGATGATAGCACTATTGGGAGAAGAGCAGGGGAAGCCCTGGTATTGTGGCAACAATCACTGCCAAATATTTCCTGTTTTGGCGATTTTGTGTGCAAATTGGTTTCCATTTTTAACAGAGAAAAGTTACAAGTGACATCCTAGTTGACTGTGACAAAGGTAGATTTTCTCTTCACATACCCCTGCAGTCTTTGAATTGGTTGATCATGTCAAATACACCGATGCCTCTGCATTGTTATCCAACTGGGTGGTATTGCACAAGAACCGATTTCATTCGTATTTATCCTGTTGCAGCCACAGAATTACTTGCAATGACTTCTCTCCCCACTTCTGCATAATTACCCCTGGTGTTCCTCAAGAAATTTCCTTGGCCCCATTCCTTTTCTAACCTACATGCTGCCCTTTGGTAACACTATGCAAAATCATGGCATCTGTTTCCAAGTGTTCAATGATCATCCCCACCTCTACCTCTCCTCCATGTCCCTTACTCTTCTTTCTTTTCAAATTGTCTGACTGGTTGATTGACATCCTGTACTGAATGGACAGAAATTTCCTCCAATTATACATTGGGAAGACAGAAGCCATTGTCTTTGGTACTGTTATATATTTAAAAGGGTTACAGGTTGTTTTACAAGCTGATCACATGATTTGATGGTGATGTCATTAGGGTTTTGCGACAGGCGGCTGTTTTACTTTCAGTTTGTATTCTGTGCAATGCAGAGAACGGCTCAGAGAACAAATCTGTTGTTGATAGGGGTTGTGATTTTGCACAAAAACTAACAGCTAGGACATTACAGGTACCTAAAACAAACTCCTGCCCCTTGCCAGTAACGATGTGGAGATGCCGGCGTTGGACTGGGGTAAACACAGTAAGAAGTTTAACAACACCAGGTTAAAGTCCAACAGGTTTATTTGGTAGCAAAAGCCACACAAGCTTTCGAGGCTCTGAGCCCCTTCTTCAGGTGAGTGGGAATTCTGTTCTGTTGTGAACAGAATTCCCACTCACCTGAAGAAGGGGCTCAGAGCCTCGAAAGCTTGTGTGGCTTTTGCTTGCCAGTAACACCATTCCTCTCCCTTGTAACCATCTGAAGCTGAACGGGATTGCTTGTACAATTAGCATTATATCTGACCCTGAGATGCACTTGGTCCCACTAATTGTCACCATCATTACAACCATTTATTTTCACCTTGGTAACATCAACCTTACCTGAACTTACCGGCTGCTGAAACCCTTATTCATGTCAATGCACCCCTGATCGGTCTACCACCACAAACTAGCATTTATTCAAAATGATGCTGTGTTAACTCACACCAAGTCCTGCTCACCAATACTTCTTGACCTAGAGGTAGTTACCAGTGAAGCAAAAGCTCTATGCTGCCTGGCCTTACTTCTCCATATCTCCATCAACACTACAACATCTCTTGATCTCTGTGCTCTTCTAATTTTGACCTTTTGAGCATTCTTGATTTTAATCACTCCCGTATTAAGGACAAACAAAGAACAAAGACAGTACAGCACAGGAAACAGGCCCTTCGGCCCTCCAAGCCTGTGCCGCTCCTTGGTCCAACTAGACCAATCGTTTGTATCCCTCCATTCCCAGGCTGCTCATGTGACTATCCAGCTAAGTCTTAAACGATGTCAGCGTGCCTGCCTCCACCACCCTACTTGGCAGCGCATTCCAGGCCCTCACCACCCTCTGTGTAAAAAACATCCCTCTAATATCTGAGTTATACTTCGCCCCTCTCACCTTGAGCCCGTGACCCCTCGTGAACGTCACTTCTGATCTGGGAAAAAGCTTCCCACCGTTCACCCTATCTATCCCCTTCATAATCTTGTACACCTCTATTAGATCTCCCCTCATTCTCCGTCTTTCCAGGGAGAACAACCCCAGTTTACCCAATCTCTCCTCATAGCTAAGACCCTCCATACTAGGCAACATCCTGGTAAACCTTCTCTGCACTCTCTCTAACGCCTCCATGTCCTTCTGGTAGTGCGGCGACCAGAACTGGACGCAGTACTCCAAATGTGGCCTAACCAGCGTTCTATACAGCTGCATCATCAGACTCCAGCTTTTATACTCTATACCCCGTCCTATAAAGGCAAGCATACCATATGCCTTCTTCACCACCTTCTCCACCTGTGTTGCCACCTTCAAGGATTTGTGGACTTGCACACCTAGGTCCCTCTGTGTTTCTATACTCCTGATGACTCCGCCATTTATTGTATAACTCCTCCCTACATTATTTCTTCCAAAATGCATCACTTCGCATTTATCCGGATTAAACTCCATCTGCCACCTCTCCGCCCAATTTTCCAGCCTATCTATATCCTGCTGTATTGCCCGACAATGCTCTTCGCTATCCACAAGTCCAGCCATCTTCGTGTCATCTGCAAACTTGCTGATTACACCAGTTACACCGTCTTCCAAATCATTTATATATATCACAAATAACAGAGGTCCCAGTACAGAGCCCTGCGGAACACCACTGGTCACAGACCTCCAGCCGGAAAAAGACCCTTCGACCACTACCCTCTGTCTCCTATGGCCAAGCCAGTTCTCCACCCATCTAGCCACTTCTCCTTGTATCCCCTTGTATCTCCTTGTATCTCCTGGTAGCCTTGCCTTCAACTTTGTCAGTTCCAAGTTCTGGAATTTCCTCCCAAGATCACTCTGCCACTCTACCTCCTTTCCTTCTTTAAGTTGCTTGCTTTCCAATTTTGTTCCTTTGTGCTCCTATGAAAAGCCCTGGGACATTTTATGATTTTAAAGTTATTATATAGACACAAACTATTCTTGTTTTTGTTGTTTTAATGGGATGGCGGTGGGGAGAGCGTGCGGAGTGGGGAGGGAGGAATATAGTCATACAGACATATGTATACTAGAGATACTTAGCACTATTAACATGCCAGTTTGTAGTAAATATTAATTTAACTAATCAGCTATCCTTCTGTTCTTGGTTTCATATGTCAGACATAAATTGGCAGTTTGGGCAATGAAACCACATGTCTGAGATATGACATAACATAACTGCCTGTGAAGTCCAAAAAAAAAAGCCAAATTCCATAAATCTGTTAAATGTTTCCACAGATTTTCAATTGTGCATTAAGTCACCTTGCGAATTAATGTTCAAAATTGATCTTCTGATAATCAACAAATAATTTTGAAAACTGAATTCACTGCAGTTGATTGATTTGTACATGCTAACGGCAAAATGTTTTAACCCATTCTATTCAACTAAACCCAGAAGCATTGCACTGATTGATGGTAAACTAATACTGGTTCACCACACTATGCCTACACATCTGAAAAACAGTCAAATATGATGGAAAGTAATACAAATTCTAATGAAAGGAGAAGGGTGGAAGGGGAGGAGAGGGTAGAGGAAGGATAGAATGATTTAACTACATTCACAGCAAGAAATATTAAGTTTCAGACTGCAGAATCAATTTGTAATTGGCACACAGAAAAACACATCATAAACTTTAACTGACGGGTGTGGTTATATGGCTAGGAAATCAAAGATTTACTCATAACTCAAGAATACGAAACATCAAAATACCAGTTCACTTCTGAAGAAACAACCCACAGTAAAATTAACGTTTCCCCTTCAGATGCTGGTTATCCTGCTAAGCAGTCCACCATTTTCTGGTTTTATTTCAGATTTAACAACAATCTTGGTCATTGTTTTGAATCACGTCTCAACAATAAAAAAGTAAAAGCAATCAAAATAATCTCTAAAGAACATGAAGCATGAAATTAACAGAAAGATACTGAGGGGCTTTGCTATAAACAATGTCAAGGCAGCCAAAAGTCCCAACATGAAAATGGACTTGCGGCATGATGCACAGTGGTTAGCACTGCTGCCTCAGAGCGCCAGGGACTTGGGTTCGATTCCCGGCTTGGGTTACTGTCACTGTGTCGAGTTTGCACGTTCTCCCCGTGTCTGCGTGGGTTTCCTTTGGGTGCTCCGGTTTCCTCCCACAGTCCAAAAACGTGCAAGGTCAGTGGATTGGCCATGCTAAATTGCCACAATGGTGTCAGGGAGACTAGCTAGGATAAATGCATGAGGTTATGGGGATAACCCCTACCATTAACTGAGTAAGTCCTGCCCTGGTCCAATCTACCAAAATGCATCATCTCGCATTTATCGAAATTAAACTCCGTCTGCCATTCGTCAGCCCACTGGCCCAATTTATCAAGATCCCACTGCAATCCTAGATAACCTTCTTCACTGTCCACTATGCCACCAATCTTGGTATCATCTGCATACTAACCATGCCGACTAAATTCTCATCCAAATCATTAATATAAATGGCAAATAACAGTGGACCCAGCACCTATCCCTGAGGCACACCACTGGTCACAGGCCTCCAGTTTGAAAAACAACCATCTACAACCACCTTCTGTCTTCTGTCATCAAGCCAATTTTGTATCCATTTGGCTACCTCACCCTGGATCCAATGAGACTTAACCTTATGCAACAACCTACCATGCGGTACCTTGTCAAAGGCCTTGCTAAAGTCCATGTTGACAATGTCAACTCCACTGCCCTCATCTCTCTTCTAGGTTACCCCCTCTTAATTGATCTAACCAATTTAGTTGAATGTAATATCTTGTAAAATAATTAAAATTCATTTTTAAGTTCAAATGCGACCTTGGATACGTTTGGGTTTAACTGACATCAAATTAGCGTAACAAGCTTCAAGACATAATTCCAGCATTCAAAAGTGAAAGCTTATGCACACTGACAACATATTATTCTATTTACAGCTATAAATTAATCAAAATTACTTTTCACCTGCTAATGATGCAATGTTTACAATTTAGTAAAACAATCACAGATTCATTACAGCATGGAAGGAAGCAATTCGGCCCATTATAGAAACATAGAAACATAGAAAACTACAGCACAAAACAGGCCCTTCGGCCCCACAAGTTGTGCCCAACATATCCCTACCTTTTAGGCCTACCTATAACCCTCCATCCTATTAAGTCCCATGTACTCATCCAGGAGTCTCTTAAAAGACCCTATTGAGTTTGCCTCCACCACCACTGACGGCAGCCGATTCCACTCACCCACCACCCTGTGTGTGAAAAACTTCCCCCTAACATTTCCCCTGTACCTACCTCCCAGCACCTTAAACCTGTGTCCTCTCGTAGCAACCATCTCCACCCTGGGAAAAAGCCTCTGAGAGTCCACCCGATCTGTGCCTCTCAACATCTTATATACCTCTATTAGGTCTCCTCTCATCCTACGTCTCCCGAAGGAGAAAAGACCGAGCTCCCTCAGCCTATCCTCATAAGGCATGCCAACTAATCCAGGCAACATCCTTGTAAATCTCCTCTGCACCCTTTCAATCTTTTCCACATCCTTCCTGTAATGAGGCGACCAGAACTGAGCGCAGTACTCCAAGTGGGGTCTGACGAGGGTCTTATATAGCTGCATCATTATCCCCGGACCCCTAAACTCAATCCCTCAATTGATAAAGGCCAGCACACCATACGCCTTCTTAACCACCTCCTCCACCTGCGGGGCTGATTTTAGAGTCCTATGGACCCGGACCCCAAGGTCCTTCTGATCTTCTACCGTACTAAGAGTCTTTCCCTTTATATTGTACTCCTTCATCCCATTTGACCTGCCAAAATGGACCACTACGCATTTATCTGGGTTGAAGTCCATCTGCCACTTCACCGCCCAGTCTTGCATCCTATCTATGTCCCTCTGTAACTTCTGACATCCCTCCAGACTATCCACAACCCCACCAACCTCCGTGTCGTCAGCAAACTTACCAACCCATCCCTCCACTTCCTCATCCAGGTCATTTATGAAAATGACAAACAGCAAGGGTCCCAGAACAGATCCCTGGGGCACACCACTGGTGACCAACCTCCAATTAGAAAAAGACCCATCTATACACACTCTCTGCCTCCTTTGGGCAAGCCAGTTCTGGATCCACAGGGCAGCAGCCCCTTGGATCCCATGCCCTCTCACTTTTTCAAGAAGCCTTGCATGGGGGACCTTATTGAACGCCTTGCTAAAATCCATATAAACCACATCTACCGCTTTCCCTTCGTCAATGTGTTTAGTCACATTTTCGAAGAACTCCGCCAGGCTCGTAAGGCACAATCTGCCTTATGTTTGTGAATTTCTGCAAGAGCAATTCACATGGTGCCACTCTCCCATTCTCCCCATAGTCCTGCAGAGTTTTCCTCTTTAGATAATAATCCAATTGCCTCTCGAAGACCTCAGTTGAATCTGCCTCCATCATACTCCCAGGCCGTGCACTAAATTCCGGATCCTAACCACTTACCGTATGAAAAATGTTTTCTCCATGTCGATATTGTCTCTTTTGCCAATTACCTTAAGTCTACAAAGATCTTTATCCTTCCGCCAATAGGAACAATTTTTCCAATCTACCCTGTAAAGACCTCTCGCGATTTTGACTGTCCCAATCAAATCTCTTCAACCTTCTCTTCTCCAAGGAAAACAGTTTCAACTTCTTCAATCTATCCACATTATTAAATTCCTCATACCAGGAACCATTTCCATGAATCTTTTCTGCACTCTGTTTGAAGTACAGCACCCAGAACTGATCACGATACTCCAGAAGAAGCCAAACCAGTATTTTATACAAACTAACATAACTATGATTCTATGACTAAACTGCGCTGCCTGAAATTTCCTCAACATAATTTTATGTCTATAAAATAATGAGGGGCACAGATCAGCTAGATAGTCAATATCTTTTCCGAAAGGTAGGGGAGCCTAAAACTAGAGGGCATAGAACTTAGAACATAGAACAGTACTGCACAGAACAGGCCCTTTGGCCCACGATGTCGTGCCGAGTTTTATCTGAAACCAAGATCAAGCTATCCCACTCCCTATCATCCTGGTGTGCTCCATGTGCCTATCCAATAACCGCTTAAATGTTCCTAAAGTGTCTGACTTCACTATCACTGCAGGCAGTCCATTCCACACCCCAACCACTCTGTGTAAAGAACCTACCTCTGATATCCTTCCTATATCTCCCACCATGAACCCTATAGTTATGCCCCCTTATAATAGCTCCATCCACCCGAGGAAATAGTCTTTGAACGTTCACTCTATCTATCCCCTTCATCATTTTATAAACCTCTATTAAGTCTCCCCTCAACCTCCTCCACTCCAGAGAGAACAGCCCTAGCTCCCTCAACCTTTCCTCATAAGACCTACCCTCCAAACCAGGCAGCATCCTGGTAAATCTCCTCTGCACTCTTTCCAGCGCTTCCACATCCTTCTTATAGTGAGGTGACCAGAACTGCACACAATATTCCAAATGTGGTCTCACCAAGGTCCTGTACAGTTGCAGCATAACCCCACGGCACTTAAACTCCAACCCCCTGTTAATAAAAGCTAACACACTATCGGCCTTCTTCACAGCTCTATCCTCTTGAGTGGCAACCTTCAGAGATCTGTGGATATGGACCCCATAGGTTTAAGATGAGAGGGGAGAGATACAAAAACGTGTCCAGAGGGGCAATGTTTTCACACAAAGGTGGTGAGTGTCTGGAACAAGCTGCCAGAGGTAGTAGTAGAGGCGGGTACAATTTTGTCTTTTAAAAAGCATTTAGTTACATGGGTAAGATGGGTATAGAGGGATATGGGCCAAATGCGGGCAATTGGGATTAGCTTAGGGGTTTAAAGAAAAAGGGCGACATGGACAAGTTGGGCCGAAGGGCCTGTTTCCATGCTGTAAACCTCTATGACTGTCTTGCTTTTGAACACTATGTCTTTATGAATAAAGCCTAGGATCTTGCAGACTTTGTTAACCATTCTCTCAACCTGGCCTATTACCTTCAATGATTTATGCACATATACACACATGTCCCTCTGCTCCTGCACCTTCTTTAGAAATGTACTAATTTTATACGTCTCTGCATTGTTCCTACCAAAAATCAATCACCTCACACTTCTCTGCATTAAATTTAAACTTCTACTTG
This sequence comes from Mustelus asterias, assembly GCF_964213995.1. NCBI lineage: Eukaryota > Metazoa > Chordata > Chondrichthyes > Carcharhiniformes > Triakidae > Mustelus > Mustelus asterias. The sequence goes on from NC_135806.1 coordinate 104,355,352, forward strand.
TTTGTGCCTTTAAAGTTCTACACCGACCACCTCACAATTCACAATACTTCCCAATTTGCTATTATTTGGTAATCTTGAAACTGCACCCTGTATACCAAGGTCTAGATGATTAATATACATCAGTAAGAGCATGGATCCTAACATGAATCCTTGGGGAACTTCACTTTTAACCTAAAAGCAAAATACTGCGGATGCTGGAATCCGAAACAAAAACAGAAAATGCTGGAAAATCTCAGCGGGTCTGACAGCATCTGTGGAGAGAGGGAGAATAAAGTCAACATTTCAAGTTTGGCTTCAGAGCTGGCAAAGGGTCATCCAGAATCATAACATTGGCTCTATTCTCTCTCCACAGATGCTGTCAGGCTGTTGAGGTTGTCCACTTTTAACCTTCCTCCAGTCCGAAAAATATCTATTAACCACTATCCTGTTTCCTGGCACTCAGCCAATTTCGTACCCAGGTTGCTAACTATCCCTTTAATTCCACAAGTTCTAACTTTGCTCACAGGTCTGTTGTGCATCACTTTATCGAACGCCTTTCAGAGGTCCATGTACACCACATCAATAGCATTACTTTCTTCAACCCTCTGTTATCTTATCAAAAAGACTCCAGCAAGTAAAACATGATCTTTCCTTAACAAATCCATGCCGACTGTTCTTAATTAGGCAATGCCCAAGTGATTATGAATTTTGTCCCACATTATCCTGAATTGTATTCCCAATTTAATCCGCCATAATACAATACAAGTTCTGCAATAAATGTCAGCAGAGGTTTAAATATGTTCATTGAAAATGATCTTGGCTTTCTGGATTGGAAAGAAAATCTGTCCCTGCATGAATAAGCATGAGATAATGCCTAGACAGAGGCAAAATAAAGTAGATTTCCTGACAGAACAATCCTACCCTTTACATTTGATTAACAGCCAGAGATTGCTTGTATCCTATTTCTAATGATGTACAGAAGCAAGATATGGCTGAATTATTCCTTTTTCTGAGCCTCTATTATTGCAGCACAGGCATTTTGTGCAATTACCATACAAGATGGCCTGTTAAAAACAATGACATCACTAATTACATATCCTTCACTTGAAATTATTTTTCTGCTATTAATATTTTGTACAGCATTTAACTTATTTTTCATTTTTGTGCGCTCAGGATAACGCATTTGAGTGCGACAGAATGGAATGTCTTATGCTTTTGGAATCCAATGTCAGTATCAGCAGGTCAGAAGTCAGGTACACATTGAAACCTATTTACATTGCTTCAAGAGTCTCTCAAATATAACCTCACTTTCTACGGAGTGCTTTATCCCCTGTATTTGCTCTTCTGAGTCAGTTTATTGTTGCCAATTTGAGCTGTGGATCTACACCTGCAAAGAATGGATGTGAAACTGCCTCAAACTCACAAAGAGATCTGGGTTCCTGTGTCCCCAATTCTCTTCTCCCCACCATTGGAAGTTATACTTTCAACTGTCTATGTTCTAAGCTCTGGGCTTGCCTCCCGAAGCTTCTTCACCTCTCCTGTCCTTTAAAATCCTCTGTAAAACTTCTGTTTGACCAAGCTTTTAGAGACCACTCCAAATGTCTCCAACTTTGGTTCACTGTTAATTTTTGGCTGATTAAGTTCCTGGAATGTTTTTCCATGTTAAATGCCATATATAAATGCAAGAAAGTGGGCCAAGATCTACTGTAGCTGACGAACATATGTTGGGCTTGCCCTTGGAAGCTTACTTAGCCTGAGTTTTTGCACAGCAAGTTGCTGTAAGTGGGAGAATAAAATGGTTTAGCATCCTCTACTGGATTTGTGGGACATGTGGACAATGCGAGCAATGGTGTATTTCCTTAACCAATCGACTGAAACACTGTTAATGAATAATGAACAAATGTCATTTGGGACAGTGAATTCAATGTCACATTGGTACCGAAAGCAAAACAAAGAGGGGAATAAAAAAATTAAAGAAACAGAGACTAAGAAAATGAATGAGAGAGACAAAGAAAATGTAAAACAATCTAATAGATGTCAAAGAAAAATATCTGGAAACTGAAAATATAACATATGGTTAGCACAGATTTCAATAGGGAAGGCCAATGTTTGACCAACCTTTTTGAATACTTTGAAGAAGTAACAGAAAGGTAGCCAAGACAAACAGAATGGTCCAGATCTTCTGTGCCCAGGGGAGGGGGGTGTACCCCAGGAGATGTGCTGACCTCCCCCATCCCATACAATGTTTAAAAATAATGCTTAAAACAGCTTGCATACGTTGTGGCATGCAAAATCTTCCGATGACGATCTAATGGTCCACATAAAAGGAAAAGGTTAGGAATCACTGATCTCGAACAAGGGGATGTAGTTAAAAAGGTCACCCACTTAAGATGGAGGTGAGGAAGAATTTCTTCACTGAGGGTCATTAGTCTTTAGAATTCTCTTCCACAAGATAACAGTGGAGGCTGGGTCATGGAATGTAATAGCTGAGTTAAACAAATTTTTGATTGACAGGCGAGTTTCTTATCAGGGATTTTCTTATCAGGAACAAGCAAAAAAGTGGAGTTAAGGTCACAATCAAATCAACCATGAACTTACGGAATGATGGGGCAGGCTCGGGCAAAATAGCCTACTCCTATTGCATACGATCTTATGACATTCAGAGATGTTTCATCAGTGATATCCACTGATAATTACACAGTGTTTAGGACCATTTGCAACTCTGCAGATGCTGAAGCAGTCTATGACTCCATGCAGCAAGAACTGGACAGATAAGTGGCAAGTAATCTTCATGCCACACAAATGACAGGCAATGACCATAGCCCAAAAAGAGAGAATTTAACCATCTCCTAATGACATTCCTCTCGTATGTTCTAAGGTTTAATATTACCATCAACACTGTGGAGGTTACCACCTAACTATACCATTCAAATGAACACTAAGGCCACGAGAGCAGGTCAGACGCTTGGAATTCTGTAATGACGAACTTACCTCCTGACTTTCCAAATCCTGTGCACCATCGAGAAGGTGCAAGTCACAAATATGATGGGCCACGAACATATGAACAAGGAGCCAGTAGGCCATTCAGATGCTCAAGCCAACTCTGCCATTTAATAAGATCATAATATAAAGGAGCAGAATTAGGCCATTCGGCGCAGGGTCTGCTCAGCCATTCAATCATGGCTGATATGATTCTCATCCTCATTCTCCTGCCTTCTCTCCGTAATCCTTGATCCACTTGTTGATCAAGAACCTATCTCTGTTTTAAAGACACTCAATGACCCGGCCTCCACAGCCCACTGCAGCAAAGAATTCCACAGATTCACCACCCTCTGGCTAAAGAAATTCCTCCTCATCTCAGTTTTAAAGAAGCATCCCTTCACTCTGAGGTTCTGCCCTCGAGTTCTGGTCTCTGCCACGAGTGGAAACCTCCTCTCCACCTCTACTCTATCTAGGCTTCTCAGTATTCTGCAAGTTTCAATTAGATCCCCCCATATCCTTCTAAACTCCATCGAGAAGAGACCCAGACTCTTCAACCACTCCTCATATGACAAATCCTTCATTCTTGGGATAATTTTTGTGAACCTCCTCTGGACCCCCTCCAAGGCCAGCATATCTCTCCTTAGTTATGGGGCCCAAAACTGCCCACAATATTCCAAATGGGTTCTGACCAGAGCCTTATACAGCCTCAGCAATATATCCCTGCTCTTGTATTCTAGCCCTCTAGAAGTGAATGCTAACATTGAATTTGCCTTCCTAACTACCAACTGAACCTGCATGTTAACCTTGAGAGTCCTGAACCAGGACCCCCAAGTCCCTTTGTGCTTCAGATTTCCGAACCCTTTCTCCAATTAGAAAATAGTTTATGCCTCTATTCTTCCTACCAAAGTGCATAACCTCATACTTTCTCATGTTGTATTCTATCTGCCACTTCTTTGCCCATTCTCCTAACCTGTCCAAGTCACTCTGCAGCCTCCCCACTTCCTCAACACTACCTGTCCCTCTACATATCTTTTATTATCTACAAATTTAGCAACCATGCCCTCAGTTCCATCTTCCAGATCATTAATTTATACAGTAAAAAGTTGTGGTCCCAATACTGACCCCTGTGGAACACCACTAGTCACCGGTTGCCATCCTGAAAAGGACTCTCTTATCCCCACTCTCTGCCTTATGTCTGTCAGCCAATCTTCTATCCATGCCAGGATACTCTGCTTCTCCAACCTTTTCAGGAAGATAGTTCCAAAGACTCTCAACCATCTGAGTGAAAATACTTCACCTCAGCTCTGTTTAAAATGGGTGACTCCTTATTTTTGAAGTGACCGGGTTGCTACCGGGACTTGATGGATTGAGTTATAAGGAGAGGCTGGATAGATTGGGACTTTTTTCTCTGGAGCGTAGGAGGCTGAGGGGTGATCTTATAGAGGTCTATAAAATAATGAGGGGCACAGATCAGCTAGATAGTCAATATCTTTTCCCAAAGGTACGGGGTCTAAAACTAGAGGGCATAGGTTTAAAGTGAGGGGGGAGAAATACAAGAGTGTCCAGAGGGGCAATTCTTTCACACAGAGGGTGGTGAGTGTCTGGAACAAGCTGCCAGAGGTAGTAGTAGAGGCGGCTACAATTTTGTCTTTTAAAAAGCATTTAGATAGTTACATGGGTACGATGGGCATAGAGGGAAATGGGCCAAACGTGGGCAATTGGGATTAGCTTAGGGGCTTTAAAAAAAAAGGGCGACATGGACAAGTTGGGCCGAAGGGCCTGTTTCCATGCTGTAAACCTCTATGACTATGACCTCTAGTCCTAGAATCACCCACAAGAGGAAACATCCTCTCCACAAACCTCTTCAAGACCAGTGGATACAAGCATTGCCTGTCTAATCTTTCCTCATTCATTACCCATCCATTCCAGATATTAGTCTGGTAACCCTTCTTGAACTACCTCCAATGTATTTACATCTTTCCTTAAATTAGGTGGCCAATACTGTATACAGTACCTCAAATATGGTCTCACTAGTTCTCTGTACAACTGAAACATGATCTCCCACCTTTCGTATTCAATTCTCCTTCCATTAAATTATAACATCCTATTAGCTTTCCTAATTACTCATTGTACTTGCATACTAGTCTTTTGCAATTCATGCATTAGGACACCCAGATCCCTCTGCATCTCAGAGTTCTGCAATTCCTCCCTATTTAGATCGTATGCTTATTTTATTTTTTCCTGCCTAAAATGGACAATTTCACATTTTCCCACATTATACTCCATTTGCCAGATCTTTGCCCACCTGCTTAAGCTTTCTATATCTTTTTGTAGCCTCCTTCTGTCCTCTGCCTGAATGAGTGCAATTCCAACAATACTCAAACTCGACACTGTTCAGAGCATAGAAACCCGCTTCATTGGCATCCTGTCCACCATCAACGCACATTGGCAGCAGTGGGCACCATCTGAAAGATGCTCTGCAGCAATGTATTATGGCTCTTTCAACAACGTATTCCAAACCCATGACTTCTATCACCAAGGACTGGGGCAGCAGATTCAGGATAACACCAACAGCTGTTAAGTTCTCTTCCAAATCACCTATTATCCTAACTTGGAAATATATCACTACTCCTTCAAAGTTGCTGGGTCAAATTCCTGGAATTCCCTCCTTACCTGGGTATACATATACAACAAGAACGGCATCAGTTCAAGAAAGTGACCTATCACCATCTTCTCAAGTGTAATAAGGGTTCAGTAACAAGGTCCGGCATTTCAGCAATTAATTTAAAAACAGATATAGGCCCATTGGGGGACCAAATAGCCTGTTACTGTGTTGCATATACTGGATAATTCTACATAAAACATTTTCTTTAAAATCACCAACAATTAAAAGCTAAATGAATGAGACATCACACTTCAAAAAGTTAATTTTTTGCCAACAATTAAGACTTACCATTCCATTAACTTAATCCCTACAGTGCAGAAGGAGGCCATTTGGCCCATTGAGTCTGTACCGACCACAATCCCATCCAGGCCCTATTCCCGTAACCCTCATTTATCCTGCTTAACCCCCTGACACTAGGGTCAATTTAGCATGGCCAATCAACCTAACCCGCACATCTTTGAACTGTGGGAGGGAACCGGAGCATCAGGAGGAAGCCCACACAATCATGGGGAGAAAGTGCAATCTCGACACAGACAGTGACCCACGGCCAGAATTGAACCTGGGTCCCTGGCGCTGTGAGGCAGTAGTGCTAACCACTGCGCCACCATGCCACCCAAAAGAATATAAGAGAGAGAGAACACAAGGGCAGCAATGAAGAACTTCTCTGGGTGATAGAGGAGAAAAGATCTTTAATGAATACCATTAGAAAAGGCAATGACATTGGATTTGCCACATTCAAAGCCATGAGAACTTGCTGAGGAATGATTGAAGATTGGAGGGATGTCGACAAAGAGAATGACAAATGCTCGACAACTTGAAATTAAAAATGGAGGGTTCCTTCGAGAAATTGAAGAGGAAAGTACAAGACTGCAGGGCCTGGGGAAATGTGCAGAGGATCCATCCTTCAGCAGATCACAACTTCTACTATTACAAGAAATAGGGGAGTATGTAATACAGCCCCTCAAGCCTGCTCCTTCAATCAATAAGATAATAGCTCATCTGATCATGGCGTCAAATTCATTTTCCAGCCCGTTGCCCATAACCATCAGCTCATTATAGGTCAAATATATTCAAGGCTGACAGACAATGATTCAGCCTCCATAAGACCATAAGATGTAGGAGCAGAAGTAGGCAATTCAGCCCTTTGAGTCTGCTTTGCCATTCAATGAGATCGTGACTGATCTCATAGATCACAGAATCATAGAATCTACAGCGCAGAAGTAGGCCACTTGGCCCATTGAGCCTGCCCCAACAACAGTCCCACCCAGGTCCTATTCCCATAACCCCATACATTTACCCTTCTAATCCCCCTGACACTAAGGGGCAATTTAGCATGGCCAATCAACCTAACCCGCACATCTTTGGACTGCCCAGAGGAAACCCACTTTGATCTGATATGATAATCCTCAAATCCACTTTCCTGCCTTATACCGATAACCCTTGATTCCCTTACTGATCTGTCTATCTCAATGTAATAATCTCACCAAGGTCAGTCTTCCGTCACTATCACCCTTTATTTACAATGTGCTTAAAGTGCTCCTTGGCGGCTACAGTGTACAGGTTAAGCCCTGGAATCCTTTGACTGTCGGCCTGAGTGGAGCCAGCTGGTTTTAAACCCCTGCTGCTTCTTGCCTGTTGGGTGAGCCTCCACTCGCCTGATAGGGGAATGCGCATTTTACGAAGCCCATGGGGCGATCTATTGATGATCCCCCTTGGCCATCATAACACTCAGCCTTGAACATACTTAATGATCCAGCCTCTACAGCTCTCTGTGGTAAATAACTCCACAGATTCACTACCCTCAGAAGAAATTCCTCCTCATTGCTGTCTTAAATGGGCAACCCCTTATTCTGAGATTATGCTCTCTGGTCTTAGACACGCCAATAAGGGAAATCAACCTCTCAGCATCTACCCTGTCAAGGCCTGAGAATCTTATATGTCTCAATAAGATTGTCTCTCATTCTTCTGAATCTAACGAGTACAGGTCCAACCTGCTCAACCTCTCTTCATAAGAAAATCCCTCTGTTACTGGGACCAACCTAATGAACCTTTTCTGGACAGTCTCCAATGCCACTATATATTTTCTTAGATAAGGGGACTAAAACTGTTCACAGTATCCTGGGTGTAGTATAACTAGTGCCTTCTATAGTTTTAGTAAAACTTCCCTATTTTTATACTGATGCCCTTTGAAATAAAGGCCAACATTCCATTTGCCTTCCCTATTACCTGAGGTTCCATGCTAGCTTTGTGATTTATGCATGAGGACGCCCAAATCCCTCTTGTTGCAGGCTTTCTCCATTTAGATAATATTCAACTCCTTTATTCTTCTGATCAAAGTGCATACCTTCATATTTTCCTACATTATATTCCATCTACCACTGTTTTCCCCCCACTCACCTCACCTGTCTAAATCCCTCTGAAGATTCCGTCATTCTCACCACTTGCCTCGCCACCTATTTTTGTGCCATCTGCAAGCTTGGTAATAGTACTTCACTTCCCTCATCCAAGTCATCAATATATGATGTATATTAATTGTATTATGACTTTCCAAATGTACTGCTCCTACCTTCTTAATAATGGATTCTAGCATTTTCCCAATATCAGGTGTTAGGCTAAATGGCCTTGAGTTTTGAACTTTGTCTCCCTACTTTCTTGAATAGGATTGTTATACTTGAAGTTTTTCAGTTCACTGGGGAATTTTGGAAGATTAAATTCAATGCATCTGCTTTTTCTGCAGCCATTTCTTTTACGATCCTAGGATGCAGGACATCAGGTGCAGGAGACTTGTCAATCTTTAGTTTCATTAGTTTATCTCAGGTTTTTTCTGAAGTAATAATGACCGTTTAAAATTTCTCCACCGCTTTAGCCCTGATTTGCTACTGTTATTGGTATGTTTTAGGGTCTTTTACTGTGAAGTCATATACAACATATTTGTTCATTCCCTTATTCCCCAGCCTCATCCATAATGGGCCAATACTTACTTTATCTACTCTCTCTTTTAGGTACTTGTCGAAGATCCTCCTGTCTTGATTTTTTTAAAATTAGTTTCATAATCAATTTTCTTCCTCTATTATTTTTAGTCATCTCTTGCTGGTCTCTAAAATGTTCTCAATCTCCTAACCAACTACTTATCTGTGCACCATTGCAATCCTTTTCTTTCAGTTTTATACCATACTTAACTTCTTTAGGTAGCCATGGCTGGTTCATTCTTCTTGCAGAGTTTTTCTCAATTTTGGGATCTATGAAGTATCTGCTCAAATAGATCATAGAAAGATCATAGAAACCCTACAGTGCAGAAGGAGGCCATTCGGCCCATCGAGTCTGCACCGACCACAATCCCACCCAGGCCCTGCCCCCACATTTTTACCCGCTAATCCCTCTAACCTATGCATCCCAGGACTCCAAGGGGCAATTTTTAACCTGGCCAATCAACCTAACCCGCACATCTTTGGACTGTGGGAGGAAACCGGAGCACCCGGAGGAAACCCACGCAGACACGAGGAGAATGTGCAAACTCCACACAGACAGTGACCCGAGCCGGGAATCGAACCCGGGACCCTGGAGCTGTGAAGCAGCAGTGCTAACCACTGTGCTACCGTGCCGCCCACGACCTGATACCACTTATTTACTTTTACTTTTTAATTTATTTTCCCTGCCCTCTTCAGGGTGATAATGTCACAGTTTTTTTGTCTTAAATAAATTTTGCCTGCACATAGAATTTCACTGAAATGCACACTTTGTATGGTGACTCAAGTAAAACAATATGCTATGTAAGCCCATCTCAACCAACACCTTCATGCCAGTTTACATTACTCAGATGCTCTGTGGATTTCCTAGAGGGTTCCTTTCATAATCAAGCTATTGCTATTTGTCCTGAAAATTTGATTAACAGTTCACTCTTCTTGCATGAAGAATGCTCAACTAGTAAGTTTATCCATCCTTAATAATCATCTGGCATGAGTCCTCACCCCAATGGAGAGACCACAATCATCACTAAAAGTCAAAAGAATTTGAAATAAAAACAGAAAATGCCAAAAATACTCAGCAGGTCTGGTAGTATCAATAGAGAAAGAAAGTGCGTATTGTTTCAAGTTGATGACCTTCCATCACAACGTGAAACCTAGTGAAGACATCATTCAAAGTAACAAAACTGTTGAAAAAGAAATGTCAAATCCAACAAAAAGCTAAAGAACTTTCTCGAAAAAAGATTTCCCTCATGAGGCAGATTTAATGGTAAGATGTTTCTGGCAGGCAATTGAAAAGAAAGAACTGGAAAGTGATCAAGGGGCGCAGTATTTTAATGGCATGGGAATGAAAGAAACCATGTGATGCACAGAAGGCTCTCTCATTAGAAATGCTCAGAAAAGCAACATCTCTAACTACCTCTTCTGATGGCCAACCCTAAATCACTCAGTGTACACCGCAATGTAACGAATTAGATATTTGCCGTACTCTTACTTTATTTCTTATCTTTTATGAAAAACCAGACTATTTTCAGAAAGATCACTTCCACCATTGTTGGTGGAAACTGCAGCTGGCACACATACAGCAGTCCTCCAGCCAAGCTCTAGTGTCACTCCTCATCTGCCAACTACTCAGTTTCCACAAGCTGCTACTTATCGAACATATCACACAGAACAATATCTGAAAGACTGGAAAGAATAGATGTATTAGCCTCAGTGCATTTAACCTCTTGGTTTTGATACAAATACCTGCTCTGCATATTTTATGCCAGACTTCTGAAGCACAGTCTGCAAAAGACTACTTCAACCAAATATTATTCACTCCAGGATCTGTTGATTCATTTGACTACCAAGTTCCAGCATTGCCTTGAACATGAGAGCTTTCTTAAATTTTCGAAACCGTTTCAACTAACTTCACTCCTTTCCCTTTGAAAAGCTTTCTTGCAAAATACAGTTACAATTAACAATGAGAACTCATTTCCCTTATTTCATAGATACTAGAGAATAGATGAACCCACATACAAAATTGATAGACAATTTTCAACCTCTCGTAACAAATATTATATATTCCTCTGAAGCTGTCAGAAAGAGCTAGGATGACCGCATTACTATATGTTCAACACAACAGTGTATTCTAACACATCCTAATTGTACTGAGTTACACAGCAAAATCAAAAATTTGTCACAATTAATATTTTTGCCTGTTTCGAAGTTTCAAATTAAGAAATGTGGTTTAGTTCTATGGTTTTCTTTAATAGTGCTCTAAAATACTGATCTCATTTTTTTTCAATAATTACACTTGCAGTCTTTCAGCTCTTAATGGTACTTTATTATTTCATGAAGTACAGGGTGGCCTTGGTGCAATATGTTCACAACCAATAGTGTCCAACATGTCTGTACTTCTCAGGATAATTAATTTGGCTTAGGGTCAGAGGTTCCATTTGAATTGAACAAAACTGGCATACATCCAAAGGACAAACTAACCACAACTAATTAAGTAGTCCACATGTAAAATGTCCATTTATCATCATCAGCGGTACTTCCATCTATGTAAAACTATGGGACATGCAGCAAATCAAGTCCATTGCAAATGGGGTAGTGTTGCAACTTTGCTGGAGACCAATGTACAAGAGACAGGTACTGCCACAAGTGGTTATCAGGTGTTATGGGTTTTGTTTTAGCACCTGCTACCAGGATACTGGAGCCACTGGCCAGCATAGTGACACATTTTGGCTCAAAAGTGATGCAGCCATTTTCCTGTGTTGGCAGTTAGTGTCTCCCAGATGCAAAAATCTGTCTAGGATCTTCATGTTATCCTGCAAGTATCCTTGAAGAAAAGCTGTTGCGGATCCTGTGTATGGTTTACTTCATTATTGCAAAGACTTCATTTTAAGATATTTCTGCCTATGCAATTACATTTAAATGCTAAGCTTTTAAAGATAACTGGAGCACATTTTAAACTAAGCAGGCATGTTGGGATTAGCTTGAAAAATTGACTGCATTCTTTGAAATTACAATGCTAGCAGAAACAGTTTTCTCATAAGCCAAAACAAAGCTTTTCATGGCCACAGCTGCAAATTGTTTATGAAAATTAGAGACTGCCTGTACCAAACAATTTCAATACGAGATAACAAAAAACTTATAATTCTGTATTCAGCTCTATGTTGTTAGTTCAATCCAGAGTATGTTTGGGTCAAGTCTGTTTGAGACCTGTTCAGTACGATTGACAGACAAGCCAGTCTCTCTCTGTCCAATTTTTTTTGCTTTCTATAACGTGTTAATTTTAAATTCTGCTTAATGTAAGAAACTCAACGTATCAATGCTCCCACGTCTATTCTGAGGAATGAATGGACCTTACAAAAGCTTTTGGCAACCTACTGATCTTTTGGTTCCGGCTACTTCACCCATACAGAAAATCCTTGGTTATGTGACATTCATCCATCCTGCAACCTGCTCAAACCAGCAAAGTCACCTCTGCTTGATGCCGGTCAACATACTTGGGAGGTTTGTCTTTGAGAGCACTTTGTGATTTTCTCCTACAAGATACCCAGAAACAGCAAAGATGAAAACTGTTGAGATTCCTATGTTTTGAACAACGTATAATTTTAAAATTGAATGTATATCTATGGGCAGGATTCTTTGACCTCCCAGCCACATGTTTCTCGGCGGCAGGAGGCAACGTGCCATTCAACAGCAGCGGGATTCTCTTGTCCCACTGCTATCAATGGGATTTCCCACTGAAGTCACCCCATGCCTCCGGGAAACCCGCGTGCAGAGGTGTGCTTCCGGCGGGTTCATTAAATCCTGCTGGCTGGAAAATTCCAGCCTATATATTTGTGTGTTAAGAAAGGCAAAATGGTTTCAGTTTAATTTAGATTGTTTGTGAGCCTTGGGTGCCTGGGAGTCTGGATAGACTCCTGACTAAAGGATCGGGTCTTTCGGGTTTGTTTGCCTATATACATTTTTAATTAGCTTTTACAATGCCTGAAGGTAAAGAGATGAGTTAAAAGGGGTTAAAAGGTTAGTGATGCTGGGAAGAAAATATTACTGTTGCCAAGTAACAATGGTCCAGTGAAAGACACAGAAAAAGGACAGATAAAGAGTTCAATGTGTGAAGGGGAGAGAGGAGAAAAATTTTAAGCTCTCTGATGAGAAAAACTATAAGGCTGTTGGGGCAGTAGTTAACTGAATAATCAGTTATAAGATGCAGTCAAGTGATCAGTTCAGCAGAAGTGCTTCTGGAAGACAGAGTTTAGGCAACTCATTTTGATCTGTTCTGTACTTTAAGAAACTTGAATTTTGAGTGCAGTTTTTGGGTGTCTTGGGAATTGGATGAGAAGCATAGGAATGCAGAAAATAGGAGCAGGAGGCCATTCTACCCTTCAAGCCTGCTCCGCCATTCATTACGATCATGGCTGGTAATCTAACTCAACAGCCTGATCCCGCCTTCCCCCATATCTGAAGCATCAAGTGAATGCTCAAGAATTCACCTGAAGAAAACCATTTGCAACTGTGTCAGTCCCAAGCAAGAACCCTTTGTACCAAGCGAGTGGTAACTCTTCATTGGGTTTGTATGTCTGTAAAGATATTCCTGGAGTAAAGGAATAGTGGAAATTCAAACTGTTGTGTGTTGGTTTGTATTGAGAACTTGCCAACCTTTTTGTTTGTTGTAATGCAGTTCACTTTTCTGGTTTTGATAAACATTTTATTCTTTTAATACAAAGTTAATGAGCAGACTCTTATGAATTTGTTCAGTAACTTTCCTCCACAGTTTCCAAAAATAAAATTAAGATCTATCAAGCCAGGTTCCACTCTGGGATCTGACTGTCCAGCATCAACATCTACTGCGATCATAACACCCTTCTTGACAGCCATAAGTGTCCATATTTAACAGTTACACAACAAGATGCTGAGTACACAGGCCTCATGAACCAGCATCTTGGTCCTAAGAGTCAGCTTGATACTAGCCCATGTACATTTTGAGAGCTGGCCAAAAGATAGTAGGTGCTTTCCCTATGCATATGTCCAATTCTAGTTAAAGCTTAAAATTTAAATGTAATTCTAAACTCATTCTCCTCAACAACACCATACAGCCCTTGTGGGAGCTCTAGAATCTCATGCTGATCTTCAAAGGATTTTTTCCCTCCTCCCAAATAATATTCCAGAAATTTGGATTGCCATATTAGGTTTCAGTGTTGGGTACTACCAGACTAATTTTACATGGCAAGGCTTCTGACAGTCTCACTCAACTGGCAGATAAATTGGAAAATCTGGTGCGGCAATCAACACTGTTAATTCAGTGTTCCCAATTTTCTCATCATTAAAATTAATCACATTAAAATCAGGAGTACTGTGATTTCTGAATCAATGATTTTTAAGCCTGATTTCTTTGAGCTGCTGTAAGTGGGATTCTGTCAGAAGACGACCCTTGCTAAATTTATCATTGCATATTTATGCCAAATACTTTGGATTCTCCAACAGATACTCCAAGTGCTAAATAAATTTATTATATAGCCACACCTCACAGGATCATTTTTGAACAGTGGAAAACAATATTACTTTCACTAAACAGATCCTTCGAACTCCAAGACACAATGCAACAACTCCTTTGGTTTATGGCATCTTTAAAGAAACATAATCAGCTAAAAAATTGTTACAGAGCCAAAGGACATTAGGACAGATATATTAAAGGAGAATCTTAAAGGAGAGAGTTTGAGAGTGTTATGAAGGTAATTTCAGCGGTTCAGGCACAGACACGTCAATGAGGTAAAGGCATTGGAGCTGCATGGGCCACGATGAACTCTTTAGAGTTGAAGATTGCAAGAGGCAAGGCCATGAAGAGATTTGAACACAAGCATGAACATTTTAGCTGGAGAAAGTATATACTGGAGGAAGTTAGAAGATGATGGGATGGCACGGCACAGTGGTTAGCACGGCTGCCTCTCAACTCCGGGAACCCAGGTTCAATTCCAGCCTTGGGTGACTGTGTGGAGTTTGCACGGTCTCCCAGTGTCTGCGTGGGTTTCCTCTGCGTGCTCTGGTTTCCTCCCACAGTTCAAAGATGTGCAGGTTAGGTGCATTGGCCATGCTAAATTGCCCCTTAGTGTGCCAAGAAGAATGGTTGGATGATTAGCCATGATAAATGCGTGGGGTTACAGATACTCTGTCAGAGAATTGTGCAGACTTGATGGGCTGAATGGCCTCTTCTACAGCCTCTTCTATGACTTTAAGTGGAGCACCAGATGCCATTGTGGGTTAGTGAGTTCAGGCAATTTGGGATCAGCAATAAATGCTGGCTTTGCCAGGGGTTCCCCATGAACAAGTATGCTTTAAAAAAAAATGGGGTGATGGCAATTGAAGCTTAATTAGGGTAGTATATGGCTAGCAGGATTTTGGATGAGCTCAAGTATATGGAAGAGAAGGAGAGCACTGGAATATTTGAGGTTGGAAATGACAACAACATGGATTATGGTTTCAGTTATTGATAGGCTGCGACAGAGTTCGTGGAATTTGTGTTGGAGAGCATTTTGAATTAGAAGCTCAGGTCATGATCAAATAGGATGTCAAAGTTGCATATAGTCTGGCACTGCCCAAAAAAGTAGTTAGGAAGTACAGCTGAATCAGTGGTAAGGGAATGGAATTGGAGGTGGTGGGGTGGTTGTGAAGCCAATGGCTTCACCTTTGGAGATAATTATGATTAATCTTGAACTGGACGTTTGGTAAGCTGTCTGTTAATACAGAGATTATGAAAGGGTCGATGGAGATGGTGAAGAGAAAGAGTTGTCAAAGTAGATGAAGAACCTGACCTCAGGTCTTTGAATAATGTTAGTGTGGAGCAAACAGATGAAGAAAGGAGAATATCAAATCTGAGAGACAGGATAAACTGACACAAAAAAAGGCATGTATTAATTATGAATAGTCAGCATGGTTTTGTAAAGGAAAAATCATGTCTTATTAACTTAATTTTTTTGAGGAAGTAACAAGGAGAATTGATAAGGGTAGCACAGTGGATATTGTTGACATGAATTTTAGTGAGGCATTTGACAAGCTCCCACATGGCAGCCTGGTCAGAATAAGGAAAGCCCATGGGTACAGGGGGAAGTGGTGAGTTGGATCCAAAATTGGTTCAGCAACAGGAAACAAAGGGTCGATAATGTTTTTGCAAATGGAAAGTGATTTCATGAGGAATTCCACAGGTGACTTGTTGTATATATAAATTATTGGAACTTAGATGTAGGAGGCATGACTGGGAAATTTTCAGATGGTGCAAAAGTTGGCTGCATGGTTGACAGTGAAGAGGATAGCTGTTGACTCCAGAATGATAGCAATGGTTTGGTTGAGTGGGCAGAAAAATGGCAAATGGAATTCAATCCCAAGAAGTGTGAGTTAATGCATTTGGTGGGCAAACAAAGCAAAGAAATACTCAATAAATGGGATGATATTGAAAGAGGATGAAGAACTGAGAGACCTTGGGGTGCATATCCCTGAAGGTGGCAAGACAATTAAATAAGATGGTAAAAAAAGCATGTACAATATTTTCCTTTATTGGATGAGGCATTGAATACAAAAGCAGAGATGTAATGCTGGAACTGTATAACACCAGTTAGGCCACAGCTGGAATTGTGTATACAGTTCTGGTCACTGCATTACAGGAAATACATAATTGCTCTGTAGAGAGTACAGAGGAGATTTTAAAAAAACGTTCCCAAGGTTTGAAAATTGCAGCTATGAAGATAGATTGAATAAGCTAGGGTTGTTTTCCTGAGATCAGAGGCAGTTGAGGGGTGGCTGAATTGAGGCGCACAAAATTATGAGGGATCTAGTCAGGGTAGCCAGGAAAGACTTGTTTCCCCAGGCTGAAGGGTCAATTACCCGGGGTTTAGATTTAAGATGAATGGTAGAAGGATTAGGAAAATCTTTTCACCCAGAGGGTGGTGGACATCTGGAATTCACTGCCCCAATTGGTGGCTGTGTCAGAAACACTCAACTCATTGCTCAGCACCTGAAGGGCTATGAACTGCAAGACTATGGACCATGTGCTGGAAAGTGGCTTAAAAAACTTTTCTTTGCTTGTATGGATAAGGCTGGTTCCTTGGGGGACTCCAAATGGTAACTGGGTGAGGGAAGTAGGAGAAACAATTACAATAGACTACTGACTCGGATTGGATGGAAAGAGTGGAGCCAAACAAGTGCAATCCCAGTCAACAGATAACAATGTTGTTGTGGGAGGATGGTGTGGTTGACAATGTGGAAGGCTGCAGAGTACAAGAAGGGCAAGGAGAGATAGTGCAGTATAGTCAAGACTCCGAGGATGCCATGTGACTTTCAATAAGCCATAAGTGTTGTGACTGGATAGGAACCTGACTGGCAGGATTCAGGTATAGAGAAGCGCGTGGATTTGGGTATTGACAACACCTTCAAACTTGAAAGGAAAAGAAAGGCTAAATGTGGGGCGGTAATTTGCATGCAACAGAGAATTATTAACAGGATGACGACGGCAGCTTTGAAAGGAAGGGGGCCAGTTCTCCAACAGAGGGATCCATTTTCAATGCATCCATGAAATTCCTAGTAGACTTATCAGCGATGAAGTAACGCTACTTATATATTCTTTAAACCCTTGACAACACTGGAGTTTTAGTGCTCAAACAACAATAGTTATCCAATTTATGGCAGATGCAGTAGGCTATAAATGAAGCAGCTTCCAAGTCCCACACTGGCACAGATCATTCCTCTAACAGATATTCAAAGCCAACACTAAAGAAAATTCACAAAACATCGATCTTCTGTTTCTCTTTACAGATGCTGACCAGCCTGCTGTGCATTTTTTTTGTCATTTTCTATTTATTTCTCTTCCAGAGAGATTTTCTGATGCTGGCAAGCTCCTATCCATATTGACACTGCATCACTTATAATCTTTTCAAACGATGCAAAATTGCCAGAGCTTCAACAGAAAACCTTGCACAACTTTGTCCAAGGAGCAGGAATGTAGATTTAATAATAAAATTGAGGTTTGATCCAGTTTGATCAAGTTGACAAAGCTTACAAAGAACATATTCTTGGAACATTCAGTGGTCCGACCTTATATTCAACACCACTTCTCTAAAAAAGTTAATATTTCAACAATGAGAAGCAGCTTTGTTTTAACAGCTCCGCAAAGTGGAAGTAATGCAATTTTAAACCAGGTCATTTCTGGCATCAAGTGTAAAGGTTATGATTGCTTTGAAAGGGTTAGGGCTATTTCATTAGGGGCAATAGTTATAATAAAGTAGTTATAACAAAACAGTAGGGAATAGACATCTGAATTCAGTCCAAAAATGTTATGTATTATAGTACTTCCAGATGAGTTACTGCAATGATTTCAATGACTATTGGTTTCCTGGAATTATAACATAAACTTAAGTCAATTATTTTCACTGATGTTTATGCAAACACCAAACTAGTTTATTCTGTAGTTAACTGCTGAGCATGGGGATTTTGAACAAAAATTGCCATTTTTCTTTACGCATTAGAAGTTAGAAAAATAAACAGTTTTGCCTTACATATTATTGTATTAATAGAATATATGGCACAGAAGAGCCCAGAATGAGTAACTGTCTTCATGGGAGGAGGGGAGAAATCTGGGCAGGCAAAAAACACAGTAAAATATTGTTAAACTTTATTTTAAACTATTTTACTAAATAATTATTCATAATGTACAAAAATAACTTTGTTGCAACACATTTCTCTCTTCCAGAGTCCTAATCACAGAATTTAAAAATAAGTTTGCTGCAACCTGGCTACTATGTCATTATTGTACAGTATGTTGGGATTTTAAATGCAGAAGAGGTTCACCATTTGTCCTGCAATCTAGCTAGGTGAAGATAGATGGCTTTGGTGGGGATATTTGGACTTTCAGAAAATATACGCAATTGAAACTGCGCTAAAATGGATTAAAGCAATTTACAAATTCAGTGTCTTTTTGGTTACTTTTTTCAGTTTTATTGATGTTAACATAAATGGATGACAGTCCTTCAGTTTTCTAGGCTAGTATCCATGATCGGCATTTGCCCATTTGTCCATTATTCCATGCATAAAATTATTCCAAAGTTATGTTAATCCTCATCTTAATAATAAATTTGAACTTCAAAATTTGCGGATGCAACAAGTGGAATAGACATAGTAAATTGTTCTTCAAAGGAATGTTGTAAGATGCGGTCATACAATGGCATTATCATCAGGAAGAAGTTTAACAACACCAGGTTAAAGTCCAACAGGTTTATTTGGTAGCAAAAGCCACACAAGCTTTCGAGGCTCTGAGCCCCTTCTTCAGGTGAGTGGGAATTCTGTTCACAAACAGAACTTATAAGACACAGACTCAATTTACATGAATAATGGTTGGAATGCGAATACTTACAACTAATCCAGTCTTTAAGAAACAAAACAATGGGAGTGGAGAGAGCATCAAGACAGGCTAAAAAGATGTGTATTGTCTCCAGACAAGACAGCCAGTGAAACTCTGCAGGTCCACGCAACTGTGGGAGTTACAAATAGTGTGACATAAATTCTGATTCTAGGATCGCATGATAAAGACTCAGGAGGAAAAAAGCAGAAATATTTATGTGAAATAGTGTGACATAAACCCAATATCCCGGTTGAGGCCGTCCTTGTGTGTGCGGAACCTGGCTATCAGTTTCTGCTCCGCGACTCTGCGCTGTCGTGTGTCGCGAAGGCCGCCTTGGAGAACGCTTACCCGAATATCAGAGGCCGAATGCCCGTGACCGCTGAAGTGCTCCCCAACAGGAACCGGGATATCCTCAACCGGGATATTGGGTTTATGTCACACTATTTCACATAAATATTTCTGCTTTTTTCCTCCTGAGTCTTTATCATGCGATCCTAGAATCAGAATTTATGTCACACTATTTGTAACTCCCACAGTTGCGTGGACCTGCAGAGTTTCACTGGCTGTCTTGTCTGGAGACAATACACATCTTTTTAGCCTGTCTTGATGCTCTCTCCACTCCCATTGTTTTGTTTCTTAAAGACTGGATTAGTTGTAAGTATTCGCATTCCAACCATTATTCATGTAAATTGAGTCTGTGTCTTATAAGTTCTGTTTGTGAACAGAATTCCCACTCACCTGAAGAAGGGGCTCAGAGCCTCGAAAGCTTGTGTGGCTTTTGCTACCAAATAAACCTGTTGGACTTTAACCTGGTGTTGTTAAACTTCTTACTGTGTTTACCCCAGTCCAACGCCGGCATCTCCACATCATTATCATCAGGTACATGTTTAGAAGTCACATCATTATATTCCTTTTGAACTGGTCTTTTTTTTTAATACATGTTTGTTGCCTCAATAACTGAAGTTCTACTCATGGAGTTTGAGTTTCATGCACACATTATATTGAAAGTGCTGCTGTCAGTGTAGCATCCCCTACTTCAGCATTAGCACTGCAATATGCAGCGTAAACACTGCCAGAAAACCATCTCAGCAGGTGGTTTTAAAAGACTCCTCAAATGGTAGCAACTCCCCCACAGCAAATTTACAAAGCTATGCTATCTTATCTGTGTTTTGAGCCTTTTTAAAATTCTGGTCACCCTCCCTTCGTCCACTTAGATTTTCCATCTTTGCTCAACTACATTTTCTCACTTGCATAGTGGTATTGTGTTGATGACAAGCAAGATACAATCTCCAGCATGCAAGGGAAGAACCAAAAGATATAAATGTGTCAGAACGCCCGAATTACTTTTATATCCACATATATTTACAAACTAAGTACAGCCCAATCGTGATGCGGGTTACGTCATGTTCCCCATGCTCTTTGGTATATTCTTTGCTGCCATACTCTCTCGGACATTTCATGGTTATCTTGACACAATCTACATCCAATTCGGAATGGATGGCAATCTCTTCAAAACGACATCTGAAATCCTCAACTAAGGTATGAGAGATGATGTTACGGGGTCTGCTGTTTGCCCTTATGTCATACTGTGTGCATGGCCTTCAAAAGATCATGGACTATATTTCAAAAGTGGCTGAGGACTATGGAGTAATCATCAACTTAAGGAAGGCAGAGCATTTTCCTCTGTACACAACAGTGTGTGGAAACAAGGTATCAAACTTGCAACGAAGCTGTAGTAATGCGTACCCTCCTACATGCGTGTGAGACATGGGCTACAATTCCAGACATTTAGAAACTGGACAGATTCCCCATGAGATGCATGTAAAACATCATGGGCATCAAATGGGAGGAAAAACTGAGGTATTACAAAGAGCAGAAATGCCTTGAATTGAAGTACTCGTCATCAGAGGCCAGCTCGTTTGAAATATACTTGTAAGTATGGCTAAAGATAAAATCCCCAAAATGGTCACGTGTTCACAATTTACACTATGACATCACCTGCGAGATAGGCTGAGATTAAGGTTCACGGACTCCTTGAAGGCTAATATCAGGAAATGTGGCTTGTCCACCACAGAGTGAGAGAAAGAACTACCTGGAGAGCGATCTTAAGTAGTGGCATTGTTTTCTTCGAACAGCAAAGAATACAGCAGCTAAGGACAAAAGGCAAGCTAGAAAGACCAGGGAGTCCCAACAGAATCAGATACTTCATTCTTGCCCGCAATGCGGAAAGCCATGCAGATCTGCAATCAGGCTCTGCAGTCAAGTTAGAATACACAACAAATGACTCTATGCACCCAAGAAACAGCCATCCTCAATAACAAAGAGAAACAGATGATGACAACTGCCCAATGTTGCTGCAAAGCCCCTTGAATGATGCATATTATTTGTAACATCATAAAATGTCTCCCTTATTTGCATAGTAAAGAGTTCATTTCTCCCAGACGTTGACTCATCATGGGTCAAGCTTCTTGGATAAAACTATGAATTCTGAATTCTACATGTTACTAAATTAATACTCCTGGTTCTCGATCTGATAATACAATTTACACACTGAACTACGATCAACATATTCCACAGAAACATTTGCACGATTGCAATGTGACAGAGCCAGCATTTTGCAAAGTATTTGATCATCTGTTGTCTGATCTAAACTTTATAACCTCGAATCCTTTTTTAAAATTAGGTATTCGTCTAGATTTATTTTGAAGGGATGAACTAACATAAAAACTTTACTACTTCTGATGGGAGCCTAATCCACATGCCTATTCTAGTTTAGACTTTCAAACTTTGATTTCTAAGTTCTGTAATCATAATTTATTTTAATTGTATCCATAGAATTTATTTTAAATTGCATCCATTATTTTTCACCCTCTTATCTCTAATGAATAAAAATTTTAGCCTTTCTTCATAATTTGGTATTCAAGTCACATTTCTGACCTTTCACTAAAGTAGCATTAAACAAGGTTCAGTTGGCTCGATGGAGGGTTACAAGTTAGCAAGAAATGAGCTGAAAAAGGGGCTTAGGAGAGCTAGGAGGGGGCATGAGAAGTCCTTGGCGGGTCGGATCAAGGAAAACCCCAAGGCTTTTTACTCTTATGAGTGGAATAAAAGAATGACCAGGGTGAGGTTGGGGCCGGTCAAGGACAGCAGTGGGAATTTGTGCATGGAGTCAGAAGAGATAGGAGAGGTGATGAATGAATACTTTTCTTCGGTGTTCACCAAGGAGAGGGGCCATGTTTTTGAGGAAGAGAGGGTGTCACAGGCCGATAGGCTGGAGGAAGTAGATGTTTGGAGGGAAGATGTACTAGCAATTTTGAATAAACTGAAGGTTGATAAGTCCCCTGGGCCTGATGAAATATATCCTAGGATTCTTTGGGAGGCAAGGGATGAGATAGCAGAGCCTTTGGCATTGATCTTTGGGTCCTCACTGTCCACAGGGGTGGTGCCAGAGGACTGGAGAGTGGCGAATGTTGTTCCTCTGTTTAAGAAAGGGAATAGAAATGACCCTGGTAATTATAGGCCGGTTAGTCTTACTTCGGTGGTCGGTAAGTTGATGGAAAAGGTCCTCAGGGATAGGATTTACGACCATTTAGAAAGATGCAGCTTAATCAGGGATAGTCAGCATGGATTCGTGAAGGGCAAGTCTTGCCTCAAAAATTTGATAGAATTTTTTGAGGAGGTAACTAAGTGTGTTGATGAAGGTAGTGCAGTTGATGTCGTATACATAGATTTTAGTAAGGCGTTTGATAAAGACCCCATGGTCAGCTTATGAAGAAAGTAAGGATGTGTGGGATAGAGGGAAGTTTGGCCGATTGGATAGGTAACTGGCTATCTAACAGAAGACAGAGGGTGGTGGTGGATGGAAAATTTTCAGACTGGAAACCGGTTACCAGCGGAGTGCCACAGGGATCAGTGCTTGGTCCTCTGCTGTTTGTAATTTTTATAAATGACTTGGAGGAGGGGGCTGAAGGGTGGATCAGTAAATTTGCTGATGACACAAAAATTGGAGGAGTAGTGGACGAGGTGGAGGGCTGTTGTAGGCTGCAAAGAGATATAGATAGGATGCAGAGCTGGGCTGAAAAATGGCAAATGGAGTTTAACCCTGATAAATGCGAAGTGATTCATTTTGGTAGGACAAATTTAAATGTGGATTACAGGGTCAAAGGTAGGGTTCTGAAGACTGTGGAGGAACAGAGAGATTTTGGGGTTCATATCCACAGATCTCTGAAGGTTGCCACTCAAGTGGATAGAGCCGTGAAGAACGCCTATAGTGTGTTGGCGTTCATTAACAGGGGGTTTGAGTTTAAGAGCCGTGGGGTTATGCTGCAACTGTATAGGACCTTGGTGAGACCACATTTGGAATATTGCGTGCAGTTCTGGTCACCTCACTATAAGAAGGATGTGGAGACACTGGAAAGAGTGCAAAGGAGATTTACCAGGATGCTGCCTGGTTTGGACGGTAGGTCTTATGAGGAAAGGTTGAGGGAACTTGGGCTTTTCTCTTTGGAGCGGAGGAGGTTGAGTGTAGACATGATAGAGGTTTATAAGATGATGAGGGGGATAGATAGAGTGAACGTTCAAAGACTATTTCCTCGGGTGAATGGAGCGGTAACTAGGGGGCATAACGATAGGGTTCATGGTGGGAGATATAGGAAGGATGTCCGAGGTAGGTTTTTTACTCAGAGTGGTTGGGGTGTGGAATGGACTGCCTGCAGGGATAGTGGAGTCAGAAATTTTAGGAACATTTAAGAAGCTATTGGATAGGCACATGGTGTACTTCGGGCTGATAGGGAGGAAATAGCTTGATCTGGGTTTCAGACAAAGCTCGGCACAACATCGTGGGCCAAAGGGCCTGTTCTGTGCTGTACTGTTCTATGTTCGATGTTCTGTCTATTGTTTGCTAATCAATTATTTTCAGTTCATACATGCGCAGTTGATTATTGATCACCACATAATAGTGGCATTGAGCACACTCACATCTGCCAATGTTTACAAACAGCAGCCCCCCCAAAAAAATACCAAGACAATCACATGAACAAAAAATATATTCTAAAATATATACATGAATAAATGTGCCCTGCAGTAATTTCAGATCTGCAGTCTGACAATATGGATCAGAAAACAAACCTCCAAAGCACGCGAATGAAAAGACCACTGCAATAACTTCTACATTATCAATATTAATGACGTAATCCCATCAGCAACTGAAAAATTCATATGACTACGATTCAATTGTCTATTTTTTCTCCAAATAGTGTTGAAGTTTTTATCAAAATGAGTTGCAATTTTAAAATCAACTTATCGGTTTATTATGGGAAAAATATATCACTGTTCATTAGAGAACCTAAATTGTAGACATCGAGACAAGTAGAGATAAAAATCATTAGCAAGCTGGACACAGTCCACATTGATAGGGAAGGAAATACTTGAAGTTATCTTCATGACTGAGCTTTGCTTTCTATCTGGGCTGGCTACTGTTAATTGCGAAACCTCAGACTTCTCACTTAAGCTGGCTCCAGTCCCTCTATTCATCACCCTCTGATGATAGAAATGGCTAAACATCAGACTGAATGTCACATGATCTCAATGTGTGTGTGATTCTGTGATGTACTGACACTGCCTAGAAGCTGTTAGCAGGTGACAGCACATGTGCTAAATTGCCTGTTTAAAATTCAGTGCACATCAATTTTACGATATGAAAGACAATAATTGTTCCCAGTTATCACAAAATATCACTGTTTCACATTTCTTTTTAAACTGCTCTCCAGTTTCTTCCACCCTCGCTCCCAGCAACTATAAGGAGCTCATGGATTGAGACCATCGGTCAATTCCTTGTCACTTCCCTCCCTTCCTTTACGTCAAATTTCCTCCATCATTTCCCTCGCTGTCCTAACCTTAAATTTGCATATTTTCTAGTTTCTCTGCTATCTTCGCTCTGACCTCATAGAATCCCTACAGTGCAGGGCCATTTAGCCCATCGAGCCTGCACTGACAACAATCCCACCCCTAGCCCCATTCCCATAACCCCATGTATTTACCTTGACAATCCCCCTGACACTAAGGGCTACTTAGCATGGCCAGTCCACCTAACCTGTGGGACTGTGGGAGGAAACCCACGCAGAGACAGGGAGAACGTGCAAACTTCATCCACAGCTGGATTTGAACCCGGGTCCCTAGCGCTGTGAGACAGCAGTACTAACCAACGTGCCACCCTCTCTGAGCTCATATTACCCATTAAACCTTCCTTGACACTATACCACTAAATTGCTGACTTGGCTCCCATGATAGCTGGCAATGTTAACACTTCTTCCTCTCTAGGTACTGTCCCCCTCTCCTTCAAATCTGCCATTTTCACTCTCATCTCTGCCATATTTCTTGAAACTCCATGTTTGAATCCCTTCAGTCAGATTTCCGTCCCTGTCACAGCACTGAAACAGCTCTTATCAGACACATATGGCACCCTATGTGATTGTGACAAGGTAAATTGTTCCCAAAGCTGATGATACAAGAACAGGAGATATTTTAAGGTTGTAGGCAAGAGATACTGAAGGAATGTGAGGAAGAACTTATTTATGCAGCAAGTAGTAATGATCTGGAACTCGCTGCCTGGGAGGATTTTGGAAACTAAGATGAACAACCGTTTCAAATGGGAATTGGATAGGTAATTGAGGGAAATAAGTCTGCAGGGCTACAGGGATACAGCAGGAAAATAGAACAGACTGAATTATTTATAGAGACCCGACACGGATTTGATGATCCGAATGGTCTGCTTCTGTGCTGTAACGACTCCATTACTGTTACGATTCTAATTCACCCATCAGCTCTGTGCTTACTGACTGAAAGCTGGCTCAGTAAAAAGTCTAACAACACCAGGTTAAAGTCCAACAGGTTTATTTGGTAGCAAATACCACTCGCTTTCGGAGCGCTGCCCCTTCGTCAGGTGGAGTGGGAGACGTGCTCACAAAACAGAATATACAGACATGTCCAACGCCGACATCTCCACATCATGAAAGCTGGCTCCCAGCTAAACAAGACCTGAATTTTAAAATTCTCATCCTCGTCTTTAAATCTCTCAATCATTTCACCTCTTCCTATTTTTGTAATCTTGTCCAATCCTGCAACCAGTCATATTCACTACCACCTCCCCCCACCCCCCCACCCCACCCCAGGCCCCCCCACCCCAGGCCCCCACCATTGCTTGCTGTGCCTTCAGCTGCAAAGTTCTAAAGGCTAATATTCTCTCCCTAAAGCTTTCCACCTCTTTACCTCTCTTTATGGCAGTCCTCAAAAGCTATATTTTTAACAAAGTGTTTGTCATCTGTTC
The DNA here is from genome assembly GCF_964213995.1 of Mustelus asterias. Lineage (NCBI taxonomy): Eukaryota > Metazoa > Chordata > Chondrichthyes > Carcharhiniformes > Triakidae > Mustelus > Mustelus asterias. The sequence continues at coordinate 104,381,646 of NC_135806.1, forward strand.
CAAAATCTTCTTATATGACTTGGTGTCAATTATAATACTCCGTGTAGTACCTTAGGATATTTTATTACATTACAGGTACTGTACAAGCTGTTGTTATTTTATGCTCATTACAGACAGGTAGTTTCCACAACAAGCAGAGTCTCATATAAAGTGGAATCTGCATTTTTAGCATTGAAGTCAGTAAATATCATTCATTCAGATCATTATCTGACTCAAACTGACAGTCTCATTTATTTACCAAAAAAAACAAATTGTGTATCAATGAAAACAAGAGGTCAGAAGGGGTCAAAATGGCCTCTTTTGAGTACATCTTACCCAATCTGTTAAACTACTGAATGAAAAAGACTTTTGTAGACTTCTTGATACATTATCATACATAAGTGATGCTATCTAAATGCCAGACCACAAAGTCTAGATGAGCCGACAGAACTGGAGGAAAATCTCCAGTATATGTTCCAGAGCCAAAAACCTCTGAATAAAAAACAGCAGGGATAGTTCTATTCTATTTACAATTCTGTTGCATTACTGGCTTTCCATCAAAGCAGTAACTAATTGTGCCCATGCAGCCATTTAGGTCCTTATTCGTTACGATGTGACCAATAAACATATAACAAAGTAGTTCCTGAAATTCTAGTACAACTTGAAGACAGGTCCACTGGATCATAGAATCATAGAAACCCTACAGTACAGAAAGAGGCCATCTGGCCCATCGAGTCTGCACCGACCACAATCCCACCCAGGCCCTACCCCCATGTTAAAACAAAATATATTTAGCTAGGCACTAATCTTTCCTTTTAATATTGCTCCATTTAATTTAATAATGGCCCTTGAATAAAAAAATGCTCTTAGTTCTATTGAAACACAAAAAAGTACTGTACAAGACCAATATAGGAGAATGAGATATTAAAATATCACGGTAGCACAGTGGTTAGCACTGCTGCTTCACAGCTCCAGGGACCTGGGTTTGATTCCTGGCTTGGGTCACTGTCTGTGTGGAGTTTGCACATTCTTCCCGTGTCTGCATGGGTTTCCTCCGGGTGCTCCAGTTTCCTCCCACAGTCCAAAGATGTGCGGGTTAGGTTAATTGGCTATGCTAAATTGTCCCTTAGTGTCCCGGGATACGTAGGTTAGAGGGATTAACGAGTAAATATGTAGGGATATGGGGATAGGGCCTGGGTGGGATTGTGGTCGGTGCAGACTCGATGGATCGAATGGCCTCTTTCTGCACTGTAGGGTTTCTATGATTTTATGATTCTATGAAAATAAGTAAAATGTCAAACATGAAATTTAGCAATGATAGGACATAAAATGCCTCATTAATGCAAAAAAAATACAGAGAAATTCTGGACCTAAAACAAAAAGTGTATATCCTGCAGTGTAGGTGAGTGGCAGTTTATCTTTCTTAACGTTTATCATAGAATCATAGAAACCCTACAGTGCAGAAAGAGGCCATTTGGCCCATCGAATCTGCACCAATCACAATCCCACCCAGGCCCTACTCCATATCTCTACATATTTACCCACTAATCCCTCTAACCTACGGACACTAAGGGGCAATTTTAGCATGGCCAATCAACCTAACCCACACATCTTCGGACTGTGGGAGGAAACCGGAGCACTCGGAGGAAACCTACGCAGACACGAGGAGAATGTGCAAACTCCACACAGACAGTGACCCAAGCCAGGAATCGAACCCAGGTCCCTGGAGCTGTGAAGCAGCAGTGCTAACCACTGTGCTACCGTGCCGCCCACATGAATGTTTAACATGAATGTTTTAGAGATCACAAACCTGTTTGCCAAATAAATATTTTCAGTGCATTAGTTATGATGGACAAAGATCATTAAAATCAATTGCATATATTTTGATCAGCTGGATGCTGTTGTAATATGTGTTGTTTTAAAAAACATATAATTCCTTCCATCAAACAACTCGATAACAACGTCAGAACAGTTGAAACTTTATTTTCACTTGCATTTGGAACCACAATGCTTTTGTTACATATTTGCAGTTTACCTGCCTCAAGGAACAAATAGACAAATCTAATAAGGTTACTTTCAATAACTGTATGAGGTATTAAAATGTTACTGCAATTTAGTCTATACCACGTCTATGAGTCAAAAACAAGAAACAGAGGTTGCAACAATGAGTTAATTCCCTCTATAAATTTGCCATTATTTCATGGTTAATTTCAACCAATTTTGCTCCTCACAAAACTTAAGGCAGAAGACACACCCCCAACACAAGTGTCAAGCAGTGGACAGCACTGCCCTGTGTGAATATTTGACGGACCTTGTTCTGCCCAAAATAAAGATACACTTCTTAAATCTGCTGTTGGAACTATTTCCTCCATGAATCCAATCAACTTGCAGGAGGCAAATAGCAGACTACAGATGTACAAATGGAAGAGCAATACAGGGAAATACTTTTGGCATTGCTTCTTCTGGACTTGAACTACAATGAGCTACATGCACATAGAAATGATCACTAGTCCTTTTCAGTTGGGATCAATGGCAAAGGCAAAACCATAATAAAATTACATAACATGTGTATGATGTATCTATTTTTTATTTATGCTTTAAGGCATAGTAGAATGGGAAATGTAAGGGAGCTAATATGACTTTGCTGTGCCCTTGCATGTGAGGTGAGTTCAAAATGGATGAAACAATGGTTTATTGTTCAGAAAGAACATTCATATTTATAGATTACTCAGTATTATATCTTTGTTTATATTATTTCTTCTGTTACTCATGTTTATTTTAAGAAATACATCTTCCAAACTTTAGTAAAAATATTATGTTCCAAACTGCATAATATCCAGTAATGCGTCCAAGCTCAGTGTCAGATAAGGAGGCAATCAAGTGTTTTTGGTTAAACTTTAGGCAAAGCCATATGGTCTCAAGATTAAGTATCACACTACATCTACCCAGGCTGGGGATGCTCATCTTAATGCAGCATTCTCATCTCTCAAGACTAACAAACAGTACAGGACCTAATGTCACCATTAGCCAGAAGATGTTAAGAGAGTTGGGATCTGTTTTACATCTGCCTTCCTTCTCTATAACACCTCCATTTTTTTTAAACATACGGGATTTATTTAAGGCAATTGAAACTAGGGCAATTTTTTTTTACCTCAAATTGTTTTTTTTTTGATATGCAGGTTATTACATTTTACATTATATTTTGTAATCATTTGGTTTATTGCTATCGCATTAATTTGCTTGGAAAACCATTAGGGATTTAGTTAAATATGTGGCCAAGTGGCGCACAGCCGGAACAGATAGGCCAGATACAGAATTGGACAATCTAAAGTAAACAGCAGCCAACAGCCTCTGCAGCTTGACTCTCTGGGACCTCGAATTCCCATTGTTACCTTATATGGAAAAGGGCAACATGCCACCTGTGGGCCCGAGGACGGACAGCGAGGGAGCCCTGGCATCTTCCACATAGGGAATCAGCAATTCCATTGGGTGTTGCAACCCCCCCCCGGTAACCTAATTGGTTGGAAGCCAGAGAACCTTCCAGTGGGCGCAAAATAGGGGGATAAGAGGAGACACCTGGAGGCCAGCCCGAGCAATGACTCGATGTTGACAGCAGAGATGCAGTGAGGATCCAACAAGGAAGCAGCAAAGACCCCGAGTTCGTAACTGAGCGAAGATCCACAACCAAGAATTGAGTCTGGCCAGTTCAATCTCATAAGTAGCATCTAGGTCTCAAATAAATTAAGATATAGCTGTTTATTTGAGTTAAGAGAGAGTTGTAAGAAGTTTGGTACCACGAGCATTGAAATAAAGGCTGAGGTATAATTGCGAATTGACTCTTGTCCTTTGTTTGTCTCACGAGTAAGAGCACCTGGGTAAATGAGTTTCAGTGCAAACTGGTTGAAGTGTCTAATTTCCAAAGAACAAATAAAATCATGCTGCTTAGTACTTCAATTTTTAAAAAATTTAGCTTCAAAGGATGAAAGAGAAAGAGAACATATGTCACTATGCTGTGGGGAATAAAAGTTGTTCCCCAAGTGTGCTAACTATTCCATAAATACTTTGTGGTGGAGTCATCAGGTAACTATGAGATCACTGTTGATATTGAGGAACAGTAAAGCATTGTTTAGTTTATGTAGGTTAAAAAATTCATAAATTATGGGAGGTACTAAGTCCTTCCTAGCATGCAAAATAAACTGCTTCCCGCTTTGCATTTTATTTATACATGAAGATAGCTGTACTTCATTCACATTTCATTGAGGTTTTAACTTCAGCAGTGATTATTACAAATGCTTATTATTACAAATTATTACAAAAGGTACTTTAATATTTGTTTATTTTGCCATGTGGGCTACCTTGAGCATCTTTCCAAAAGTGATCAGCTGACATGAAAATCGTTGTTTTGTAGTGAAGTATTAACTTCCCCTTGGTTTACCTACAGCTTAAATTTAGTATGGACAATTAAGTCAGGAAATTTTGTAACTGTTTAGTTCTGTGACTGTACAAAAGGTTTTAAACAGGATAATTAAAAAAGGCACATTTGTTGAATGTACTGAAAGAAATATACTTGTTGCTTCAGTTAGAATGTAAATATGATAGACACGAGAGTATCATATGTATAGCTGGTTAGCAATGTTAAGAAACCCAAACATGGATTAAAGGGATTTATATTTGGATGGTTAAAACATTAGAACTAAGATATAGTTTTAGGTAGGTTTAAATTCATATTTCGGTGCCTAGAGGGGAGCTATGGATAGATTTTATGTTGAAAAAAAATGTTTGGCTATTTAGGGGGTAACTTCAGTTCCTACTGAAGACTATTTCCTCGGGTGGATGGAGCTATTACAAGGGGGCATAACTATAGGGTTCGTGGTGGGAGATACAGGAAGGATATCAGAGGTAGGTTCTTTACGCAGAGAGTGGTTGGGGTGTGGAATGGACTGCCTGCAGTGATAGTGGAGTCAGACACTTTAGGAACATTTAAGCGGTTATTGGATAGGCACATGGAGCACACCAGGATGATAGGGAGTGGGATAGCTTGATCTTGGTTTCAGATAAAGCTCGGCACAACATCGTGGGCCGAAGGGCCTGTTCTGTGCTGTACTGTTCTATGTACTGAAACCCAACACAATTTTAGTAACAGGTTCAGAGAGTGGGGCTGGAGTACTCTGTGTTCTTAAAAGCAGCAATAGTGTGGCAGGTGTCTTTTGAGGGCTTTGAGGGAGCTGAGGGTAAGATCCCTCGCTCAGTTCTGCTCAAGGTTGAGAAAGACTATAACAATGGAGTAAACATAAGCCACCTCAACAGACCCAGGAAACAGTAATAGAAAATAGACTTCAAAATGCTGAAGCTAAATGAAGGGAGAATAAGGTATGTTCCAGAAGAAATCAAGGAAGAGAGAAACAAGAACTTTGAGTTAAAGAAGCCATTCTATTTAACTAGATCTATAGTTGGGAGAAGACTTTCAGAGGCAACTGAAAGTTTTGAGGTAATTCTATTCAGAAGCTGAGCTGGAAAGTTAAAGCAATTGACAGTGAGAAGAAACAGTAAACCAGTTCAGGCGGAGGAAACCAAAAGGGATTGGTTGGAAATCCTGACAGGAATTACTGCTAAAAGTGAAATGGAAACATGCCTATGAAAATTATCTGGGGAAATTCAGAGGAAGGATCCACAAACCACAAACTTGCGAGTTATGAGATCATTGTAGCTTCGAACGTACTTTGTCATCCATGCTAATTTTAAAACCTCTGTGCATTTGTTAAGCTAAGGGGAGATTGTATTATAATCCATTTCTGTCGTGTTAAATAAATGTTTTCTTTTGTTGGTACAAACCAATTAGCAGTCCTGTGACTCCATTTCCTCCACTTTTGATAAAACAAAAATTACTGTCTTTGAGCCAGGGTTCCATTCTGGGATCTTACCACCCAGTTATAACACCAGCCAGGATTGTAACAACAAGCAGTCAGGCATTTAGTACCTAATCCCTCAAGTCTGCTTACAGAATCACAATAGGAACAGAGAAAAGGTGCTATTCCAACGATCATGGCTTTGTCAGCTCCCTTTTCTCATAGCTTATACAAATAATCATCTACTTTCCTTTTAAAATCTATCAATTCTCCTTCAATATTGTTTGTGGTAGGGCATTCCATCTGCTAACAATCAGAAATTACTAATGCCTCTCTTCACATAATTAATTTCTTCTGGCTTGCAGTGACTGCGGTTATGTAGACAAATCACTGGAACAGGCACTCGCCAGCCTAAAGGTGGGAGGAATAATCAGAACACACACTAAGACTTACTCAGAGTTAATAAATGTGCAATCCTTATTATTCCAACTTCGGAAACTTCAAACAAATCTTTACTGTGTTTGGAATACAAATGAAATATATTATTTTAAACTATATTACATGCTTTATTCGCTTGATGTTTGAAGCGAACAACATCAATGGGTTTAATTAAATGCCCTTCCGTAAAGAGGAAGGATACAGTTAGAAAGTTTGTAGGTGGGGTGAGAATTAACCAAAAAGAAACAGGCTTGTTAGGTCTATTGGCCTTTTCCTGTTCCCAACAATTAGCTTTTCTGTCTGTATAGAAATTAAAATATGAAAACCATGAGTTGATTGGAGAAGTAGTAGTATTTTTGGAATTATCAATAGAAACCACAGTGCATATTGGAAATTTTAATTCATCAGGACAACAGTTATTTCAATAAGATTACCTTCATATTCAGTATTGTCACTTATGACATAAAATGGCAATTACAAAACAATTAGCTTAACATTTATTGCCTGGAAATAACTCGAGTCTGTAAGTAAGGTTCGAGTGACTGAACACAGCTGATCAGGGAGCTCCGGCATGGATTCAAACAAGTAGCTCATGTCTGATTAACAACTTAGATGATGAGCTACAGGGACATACATATCAGTTTGCCAAAGACATAAAAACAATTGGAATTGTAAACAGTGTAAATGAAATCATAAAATTACAAAAAGAAACAAAAGATAGACAAAACTGCCAAAAGAATTTCAATGAAGGCAAGTGTCAGATCATCTGCTTTGGATCTAAAAAGGATAGTTCAGAGCACTTTCCAAATGTTGAAAAGCTAATGGAGGTCCAAACAAACTTAGTGGCCCAGGTACTTAGGTCATTAAAATGTCATGAACAGGTACAGAAAATAATCAACTTGGCTTAACGGAATCCTGAACTTTATAATCCAGAGGACCAAGATAAATGGGGGCAAAAGTTATATTACAGCAATACCAAATCTGGTTAAACTACAGCTAGAATACTTCATTCAGGTTTGAGCACTATACCTCAAGAATAAATTGACCTTGGAGGGAGTGCCACATAGACTTAGTAGAATGATACCTAGGGTTGTAATTTAAATGTCAGAGATGGGCATCAGGTGGAGGAATTAACCCACTATCACAATCTTGCCTGCAGGGTCCAGGCCCTAAGAGTCCCGGAGGTCGGTCGAACCCAGAGCAGGTACTTTAAACGACCCATCTTTATTTCTAAAAAGCCTAGGTCCAACTTCTGAGGCAATTAGCATCTCACCTATATATAGTTGAAGCTTTTGACCACCTTAAATTCCACCACAACAAAAACAGAAAATGCTGGAAAATCTCAGCAGGTCTGATAGCATCTGTAGGGAGAGAATAAAGCCAACATTGAGTCCAGATGAGCCTTCATCACAGCTGAATCCATGGTTCATACCTCCATGCAACTGGTGTATAAAATCCATCCATCTGCCTAACTGGGGTGGGCACTCAATGAACCCACAATACTACCTGTTTTATCCTTCACAAGATGTCAGGTTCTGGGGCCCACTCCCTCCCCAACCCTCCTGAAATTGAGGGTGGAAACTGAAGCCGTTCCATTGGATGGCCTTTTTTTTCGATCCTCTTTCCATTTAGTCACATTTGTGAATATGAAAATCTAGCCACTGGTCTTCAAGAGTTAAATTACAAGGAGGGATTACACAAAGGAGGCAATTTATCTGAAATTTTCAAAATATCAAGGGGAATTGAAAGATCAATGGAGAGCTGCAAGTTCTGCTGGTTCGCAAGTCAAGGATCAGGGGACATAACCTAAAAAATAGAGCCAGACCTTTCAGGAGCAAAGTTAGAAAACACCACTTTACACAAAGGGTGACAGAAATTTGGAACTCTTCCCCAAATGGCAATTGATACTAGAATTTTTTTTATTTTCAATCTGAGGTTGTCAATGTTTTGTTAACAAAAGACATTAAGGAGGGCAGAGCAATGGCGAGTCTATGGAGCTAAGTCATTGATAAGCCATGATCTTATTGAATGGGGAACAAGCTCCAAGGCTAAACATCCTACTCCGCTTCCTATGTTCCCATATGCAATTGGAAATACCAGGTAGATACTAATTATAAAGAGATATTTTTATTAACAAAAAAAAATTGATAAGTGTTCAACTGTTCACCAAGAGAGTCAAGTACTTAACATTCCAAAGGACGATGCAAAAAAAAAATCAAGCTAGCACAGTCAGCAAGACTGATTTGACGAAATGCTGCTACTTTTTAGGGACAGAAATTCAATTGTGTTATGTAGCAACTTGCAAACACATTTGAAATCTAGAGCAAGGCTCTCCAGATAAATTAAGGGGAGATGGTGGTAATGGTAAAGTTGGGGACGAGTAATCCAGAGCCTAATGTTCTGAGATATGGGTTCAAATCCCACCGTGGCAGCTGGTAGAATTCAAATTCAATTAATTAAATCTGGAATTGAAAGTTATTCTCAGTACTGGTGGCCATTACAACCATCATTAATCGTTGCAAAAATCCATTTGGTTTGCTAATGCCTTTACTCAGACTGACTTGCATGCGAATCCAAACCCATAACAATGTGGTTGACTTAACTGCTTTTGAAATAGTCTAGTAAGCCATTCAATTCAAGGTCAATTAGGAATGGGCAATAAATACTGGCTCTTCCTGCGACGCCCACATCCCCTAAAAGAACAAAGAAAACAAAATACAGAAATTGTGAACTACTGCAAAGTGCAAATTTGTTTTTCTTCATGTCTCTGGAACTTCAAACTGCCATGTAAGCCAACCAGCAAGAACCCAGGACTGGAGCAAACTGTGCACACAACTGCTCAATGGACTGAAAACCTGGTTATATTGGACTGGATGCAATTCTGGTTCATGCACCACCCATTGAAATTCAACTCTGAAACTGGAGTCCACAAAAGTACTTTAACAAAATGTCTTTCAAGCTGACGTGTGTGCAATGGACTAATTGCAAGCAAGTGAAATTCAATTGTTATTTAGTACATTTTATTATGGTTGTGAATCCAGTGGACTCATTACCTAAATCATTCTGGCACATATAAAACCATGATTGTAAAACAATAGAGGAGTCTTGCCATATTTAATTTCGCTCTTCTGGTTTGTGATACTTGGAGTTTTTTTCTGATACCGGATATTCTTGGGCAATCAAGGAAGCTGCTCCAGTTTGATGGGTTCTGAAATGGCTGGTAAGTCCAATGCACCTTCTGGAGCAGTGGTGTCTGAAGAATTGGGTAGGTAGATTGTTTGGAAATTTGTGCACTCCCTTTGACGCTCCGAATTAAATCTCTCAATGAATTCGGTGTCTTCACAAATTAGCCTTCTCCAGTTTGGTTGTCAAAAGCGAGGGTCTTCCACAATTTGGCAGCTAAGTTTGACTTCTTTAGGGCTGCTTTGAGGACATCCTTAAAGTGCTGCCAATGTCCTTCAAGTAGAACAGTTAGTTCAGGAGTCTGATGTCAGGCATATGCACGATATGAAAGATCTTGCGAAGGCACCAGTGGTTGTATGATTCCAGTATTTTGAAGTCCCTGCTGTAGGTAGTCCACATCTCCAAAGCATATAGGAACACAGGGATCACTGTTGCCAGGTAACCATGACCTTAGTCTGGGTTTGAGATTCTGGTCCTCGAGTACTCCTTTCCTCAATCAGCCAAAGGCTCAGCTGCACACTGGAGGACATGAAGAATTTCATTATCTATGTCAGCCTTCGTCCTGAGGAGCTTCCCAAGATCTAGGAAATGGTCCACATTTTCTGCTGATCCTAATCAATGAGGGGAGGTGTTTTGCTGTGAGAGCTGGTTCAAAGACGACTGTAACTTTGAGTGTTTAGTGAAAGGCCCATTTTCTCATTTGGCAACACCCACTGCCCAAACAATAACTGGCATTTGCTAAATTATGTCATATTTTGAGCATGGAACAGCAGGGATGTCTGCATCACCCATACCATGACAGATACTGATGACTGCTGGACTGATTATCCGATCTATTATCTCCACATCAGTCTGGCCCACAAACAGCGGACGCAACAGAAGCAATGTTGTAAGAAAATGAGGATCGAATGCTTCAAAGATTCCTCAAAGGCATCCCTTCTCAGTCAGCACCTCACTGCCAACCTTTGAACCACCAGTCACCAGGAGTTAGTGTGCCCACATGGCCGGTCGACCCCAAGGTACACCATAACAAGCACCTGCAAAGAGGTCCTTGGTCTCTCTATCAGGAAATATAGTGACTTGTTTGACAAAAACAACTCAGAGATGCAGGACCTAATTGAGCTTAAGCAGAGTTTTCATTGACTGGAAACTCCATCACGGTTCAAAAGCAAAGCAACAGTCCAACAGGCGGTACAGCATTAACCCTGCGATATAAAGGATAAATAGTGGGTAGAAAGAGCCCAGGAGGTGCAACAACTCCTGAATACCTATGATATATACTGCTTCCTCAACAAGCCGCACAAGGACCCACCCTGTCAAGAATCAAACATGTTAATCAAGTACAGGGAGGCAGTCAGTGCTCTTTAGACAGAACATTTTGAAGAACTGCTCAATCGAGGCTCTATCTTCAACTCAAACATCCTCAGTTCCATTCCTCAACACCCTGTCCAGCTCGGCCTGGGCCCTATCCTAATCTGGAGCAAATTTGAAAAAAAACATTCAACAGCTGAAAAACAAAGCCCCTTGAGCAGATGGAAATTCTGAAATACGACGGAGATACTTTCCTGACACAGCTGCAAAACCTTATATCCCTCGTATGAGAAGAAAAGTACATGTCGGGGGATCTCAGGGAACCTCATACTATGTGCTAAAGACCTGGCAGCACTGAGCTTATTGTTTGCCAGTATCACATCAGGCTGACCTGAAAGGATTTTCTAAGCTTACCTTTATTAATTATCATCAGTGAATTGCTGTTTATATGACCTTCCTTTATAGAAATTTGGCAGCCACATTTCCCTAGATTACAGTAGTGACGAGACTTCAAAATTACTTAATTGCCTATGAAACACTACATAAATGCAAGTTCTGTTTTCCTTCCATGAATGCTGTGATAACCTTTAATTTCATTATTACTCTGGCAAACTATCCAAGTTAGACAAATTTGATTTTTCCTGGCATGTAATTAGAAGCTAATAAATCATATTTAATGTTTAGAAAGATCCTAAATCCCAATACTCAATATGCAATTAAGTTAACATTTTACTGCTATACCTTTGTCTCAATACTAACTTTAGATTTATATTGCAACTTTAGTGTCATAAAATGTGCCAAGGCACTTCACAGGAGCATTATAAAACAAAAGGACACCAAACCACTTGAGCATTGGGTCAGATAACCAAAGCTTGGTTGAAGAGATGGGAGTTAAGGAAGGTCTTAGAAGGAAAAAAAAGCAGTAGAAAGGAAGAGAAATGCAGGGATGGTATTCCAGAACTTAGGCCTAGACAACTGAAGGCACTTCCATCAATGGTGGAGTGATTAAATGTGGGGATGCTCAAGTGTCCAGAATTAGAGTACAGATAGCGCGGAGGATTGTGGAGTTGGAGGAGATTATAGTGATAAGGAGGAGTGAGGCCATATAGAGATTTGAAAACAAGAATAAGAATTTTTAAACAAAGACGATGCTCAACTTGGAGCCAATGTGGGTCAGTGAGCACATGGGTGATAGATGAAGAGGCATTTTGCAACTTAAGGCATGGACAGCAGAATATTGGATGAACTCAAATCAACATTGGAGAACGTGCAAGGCCAGCCAGGAGAGCACTAGAATAATCAAGTCCAGAGGTAATCAAGGCATGAATGAGGGTTTCAACAGATGGGTAGATAGAAGGGCAAAGTTGGGTGATATTACGGAGGTGGAAATAGGCAGACTTAGTGGTGGTTTGCAAAAGGTGATCGGAAGCTTATTTCGGGGCCAAATGTGACACCAAGGTTACAAATAGACCAGATTAGTTTCAGACTGTAGCCGGGGAGACGAATAGAGTCGATAGCTAGAGTACAAAGTTTAGAGCTGGGACAGAAAACAGTGGTTTCAGTCTTCCCAATATTTGATTGGAGGAAATTTCTGTTCATCCAGTGTTAGATATTGGATAAACAGTCTGATAAGTTGGCAAATGTGGAGGGGTCAAGAGAGATGATGGTGAGGTAGAGTGTATATGTGAAAACTTGTGCTGTGCTTTCAAGTTACATCCAGGAGCAAGTAGATGAGAAACAGGAGGAGCCAAGAGTAAATCCTTGGGGCACTCAAAACATAATAGCAGTGCAGAATCAGAAGAGAAGCCATTGCAAGCAAACTCTAGCTATTAGATAGATTAAAATGGAATTAGGTGAGAGTAGACCACCCAACATCAGTGGAGAGGCATTGGGGTGGCATGGTGGCACAGTGGTTAATACTGCTGCCTCAGTGCCAGGGACCCGGATTCAATTCCAGCCTTGGGCGACAGTGTGGAGTTTGCATGTTCTCCCAATGTCTGCACGGTTTCCTCCAGGTGCCTGCCATAGTCCGTAGATGCGCAGGTTAAGTTGATAGGCCACGCTAAATTGTCCCTCTGTGTTCCAAAATGTGTAAATTAGGAGGATTAGCAGGGTAAATGCTTGTGGTTATGGGGTTAGGACAGGGGATGGGCCTGGGTAAGATGCTCTGTCAAGAGAGTCAGTGCAGACTCGATGGGCCAAATGACCACCTTCTGCACTTATGAGGAGTTTATGATGGTGTGGCTAACCATGTCAAAGGCTGCAGACAGGTTACAGTCACCGACATTTCAATTCTCAGATAATCATGTCTGTTTGTGTATAATCAAGTGTCGTAAAACAAACAGTCGATTCTAATTGGTTTGGACTGCTGAAACCTCTCTCTTCATTTGCCCTCTCTCAGCAAATTCTATTTCCTGTCTTTCTCTCGCAACAGACTCTGAAGACATTGTACAATACTCAAAGGGCAAAAAAATGAACAATTCAGATGACAAAAAGCAGAACTTGCAACTGTATCACACCTTGCGACCACCAAACATCCCAAGGCACTTTGCAGCCGATAAAGTGTTTTAGTGTCTGAGCAACTATGGACAGGAAAATTAATAAGGATCAAACCAGAGATCTCAGTGATTGTGAAGAGGCAAGTTTGTCATATTGTCAGTTACATTTGGATCACTCCTAATGCCATGCGCTATCAAGAATGGAAAGTAGGAAGATGGGAGGATCAGTGTGTGGCTTGAAGCACGGTGCAGGGAGAGCACTTCAAATAACTGGGACAATGGGACTAGTTCTGGTGTGGAGATGCCGGCGTTGGACTGGGGTAAACACAGTAAGCGTTTTAACAACACCAGGTTAAAGTCCAACAGGTTTACTTGGTAGCAAATGCCATTAGCTTTCGGAGCGCTGCTCCTTCATCAGATGGAGTGGATATCTGCTCACAAATAAGGCACACAGAGACACAAAATCAAGTTACAGAATACTGATTAGAATGCGAATCTTTACAGCTAATCAAGTCTTAAAGATACAGACAATGTGAGTGGAGAGAGCATTAGACACAGGTTAAAGAAATGTGTATTGTCTCCAGACACGACAGCCAGTGAGATTCTGCAGGTCCAGGCAAGCTGTGGGGGTTACTGATAGTGTGACATGATACCAAGATCCCGGTTTAGGCCGTCCTCATGTATGCAGAACTTGGCTATCAGTTTCTGTTCAGCGACTCTGCGCTGTTGTGTGTCATGAAGGCCGCCTTGGAGAGCGCTTACCCAAAGATCAGAGGCCAAATGCCAGTGACCGCTGAAGTGCTCCCCCACAGGAAGAGCACAGTCTTGCCTGGTGATTGTCGAGCGGTGTTCATTCATCCGTTGTTGTAGCGTCTGCATGGTTTCCCCAATGTACCATGCCTCGGGATGAACACCGCTTGACAATCACCAGGCAAGACTGTTCTCTTCCTGTGGGGGAGCACTTCAACGGTCACGGGCATTCGGCCCCTGATATTCGGGTAAGCATTCTCCAAGGTGGCCTTCATGACACACAACAGTGCAGAGTCGCTGAGCAGAAACTGATAGCCAAGTTCCGCACGGCCTAAACCGGGATCTTGGTATCATATCACACTATCAGTAACCCCCACAGCTTGTCTGGACTTGCAGAATCTCACTGGCTGTCGTGTCTGGAGACAATACACATTTCTTTAACCTGTGCCTAATGCTCTCTCCACTCACATTGTCTGTATCTTTAAGACTTGATTAGCTGCAAAAATTCGCATTCTAATCAGTATTCTGTAACTTGATTTCGTGTCTCTGTGCCTTGTTTGTGAGCAGATATCCACTCCATCTGACGAAGGAGCAGTGCTCCGAAAGCTAATGGCATTTGCTACCAAATGAACCTGTTGGACTTTAACCTGCTGTTGTTAAAACTCTTCCTAGTTCTGGGGCAGGGGGCATCTATCCAGAAAATCCTCATAGGGAAGTTCATTAGTCTGTTTGCTGAGGATTTAAATTAAATTAGCAGGGCGGGTCGAAAATTTGAATCGATGCTTAAAGGAGTGAAAGTGTTAGATAGCATTACAGAAGAAAGTGGTACCATAATAGATAGCAGACTAACAAAGGCGAAAAGGAGTCCAGAAATGGGTTTACTCTGCATGCACATAAATGCATAAAGTGTAATGCATAAGGTTGGTGAGCAACAAGCACAAATAGCTGGGAAAATTATGTAGCGCAATTACAATGTTGAGGTTAGGGCACGTAATATTCAAGGTTACAAAGTGTTCAAAAAAGATAGAGAAGAAAATGGGAGGTAAGTTGGCAGTACTGATTAGAACACTATAATGTCTTCCCTAATGCTCGAGAGGTCAAAAACAGAATCCAGTTGATTAGAGTAGAGAAGCAAAAATGCATGATCACACTTCTGGGATATTCTTTTGGTCTCCAAAGGCATGGAAAGCAGTGGAATTCTGGTTATGTCACTGGACTAGTTATCTTTCTAGAGGCCCAGTCAAATGCTCTGGGGACATGGGTTCAAATCGGAATTCAATTAATGAATCTCAATATTTTTTTGTAAAAAAGCTATTCCCAATAATGGTGAACATGAAACAATTGCGGATTGATCTAAAACCCTTAGTTCACCAATGTTCTTCAGGAAAGGAAATCTGCTGTCCTTACTTGTTCTGGCCTAGATTAGATTCCAGACTCACAGTAACGTAATTGACTCTTAATGCCCTCTGAAATGATCTAGCAAGCCCGTCAGTTGCACCAAATCAAAAAGGAATGAAACTGATAGCTGATATCAACTGAGGCACCATAAATGATAACAGCAGAGCCAGCTCTGTCGACACTGCAAGGCCCTCCTTACTATCATCTGGGGGTTTGTGCCAAAATGGGGAGAGCTGTCCCACAGACAGGTCAAGCAACAGCCTGACATGGTCATGCTCACTGAATCATACCCTACAGTCAATGTCCCAGGATCACAATTCCAGGATACATCCTGTCCCACTGGCAGGACAGACCCACCAGAGATGGCAGCACAGCGGTATACAGTCAGAAGGGAGTTGTCCTGGGAGTTCTCAATATTGACTTTGGACTCCATGAAATCTCATGTCATCATGTTAAACACAGGCAAGGAAACTTCCCACTGATTACCATAGACTTTTGCTACTTCCAGCTGATGAATCAGTACTGCTCCATGTATTCTGGGTACAGGACTTCCACTACCGACCAAGCTGTCAGAGTCCAAAGTCATGGTCATCTTTGACTATTATAGACAGATACTCAAAATACACTTTCACTATAGCCATTCAGGAACCCAGAGTGACTCAGGCTTCATGCAATTATATAAATTGCACTGTCCTCACGCCCTGTGAGAGCAATCTGGGAAAGTTTTCAGATAGAAGCAAAAAGATATGAGGAGGTCTAATGATGCATTCAAAGAGCAGAGACACACACTGGGCTATATGAATGAAGGCCAACCACATTTGTTGAACCAGTGTTTTCTCAGTTCCAAAGATATGCATTAGAAATAGTCTTCAAAGTTTACAAGAACTGCACACCATAATATATATATATATATATATATATATATATACACACTGTATATATGTCGAGCTGTTAAGAACATTTCCCTTAATTGCAACTAATGCAACCAGGATGATATGAAGCAGTCCATTAAGAAATTGATATGCTATAATCACAGGATTATTTGTCAAGTTCTACTTAAATTTTACCTTCTAGAAGAATCATTTTTATTTGTGCGGAGCATAATCTCCAAACAAAAGACAGGAAAATAGTGACGTAGTGGTGGTACCACTGGACTAGCATTCCAGAGACCCAGGCTAATGATGTGTGGACATGGGTTCAAAGCCTATTGCAGCAATTGGTGGAATTTAAATTCAATTCATAAAATCTGGAATTGAAAGCTAGTCTCAGGAGTAGTGATTGATTGTTGTAAAAGTCCTGCCAATTCACGAATGCCCTTTAGGGAAGGAAATCTGCCATCCTTACCTCATCTGGCCTAAATGTGACTCCAGATCACAGTATTGTCGTTAACTCTTAACTGTCCTCTGAAATGGCCTGGCAAGCCACCATAGTGCAACAAAGCTGATCCTGCCAGCGACACCTACATCCCATGAAAGAATAAATTTTAAAATATCAAATTTACTTTTGCTTCCTCAGAAAATTACCCCTTTTATGTTCTCCACTTAAACAAAATATTGTTTGTATCTGTTGTGTGGTTTGATGTATTTTCTCTTCCTTTTCTATTTACCCCATTAATTCCCCTCACCTATACATCTTGGGACACTAAGGAACAATTCAGCATGGCCAATCCAGCTAACCTGCATATCTTTGGACTGAGAAAACTGGAGCACCCAGAAGAAACTCACGTAGACACAGGGAGAACATGCAAACACCACACAGTCACCCAAGGCCAGAATTGAATCAGGTCCCTCATGCTGTGAGGCAGCAGTGCTAACCACTGTGCCACCTGAAATAAAAAGATAAACCACTGTGCCAACCATGCCACAAATTAAAGTCTCTCTTTTTGCTATTTTGGTTATAATTCTTATCCTTTCAAATGTAAAAATGCAAAAGCAAAACTAATGTAAAATTAGTTATTCAGTGACATCACTGTGTTTGGTTCCACACCAAACTTTGCAAGGGTGGATCACGAAGTAGCTACGTATTGCTGCCCTGAATAAGATTAGCTAATTCAGGGCAGACTTGCAATTAAAATTGGTCTCCTGGGCCAATAATGAGAAAGATCTAATTTAACTTCCCATTTCGAATTGCTAACAATGACAATGGTAAGAACAAACTAAAGCACTTTCTGACAAAAGAGAGGAACATTCTATGGTGTAATCATCCAGCATCTCCACATCGTAACCATCCTATGACAGGAATTGCATATATATGGGCACTGAGAAAGAGCAGAATTAGGTTTGACTGTGATGCTCAATACTCAGAATCACATATGAAGGATTATGCAGATACAGATGCATCATAGAAAGTATTCTTATTGTATCACAGCTTGGTAAGGCTCCTACTCTGCCCAAGACCGCAAGAAATTACAAAAGGTCATGAATGTCACCCAATTCATTACGCAAACCAGCCTCCCATCCATTGACTCAGTCTACATTTCCTGCTGCCTCAAAAAAGCTGCCAGCATAATTAAGGATCCCATGCACCCCGGACCTTCTTCCGTCGGGAAAAAGATACAAAAATCTGAGGTCATGTACCAACCGACTCAACAACAACTTCTTCCCTGCTGCTGTCAGACTTTTGAATGGACTTACCTTGCATTTAGTTGATCTTTCTCTACATCCTAGCTATGACTCTAACACTACATTCTGCACTCTCTTGTTTCCTTCTCTATGAACGGTATTCTTTGTCTGTATAGCGCACACAAACAATACTTTTCACTGTATGTTAATACATGTGACAATAATAAATCAAATCAAAAATGCCTAGAGGGAGGGGTGCCATCACCAGAGGATTACCAGTCACCCCATTGAGAGATACTTTGGAAACTCGTTTTTTTGTTCTTTAATGAGGTGTGGACATCGCTGGTAAGGCTAGCCCATCCCTAATTTCACTTGAACTGAATGACTTGCCAAACCATTTCAGAGAGCAGTTAAGAGTCAACCACATTGCTGTGGAACTGGAGTCACATACAAGTCAGACCAGCAAGGACAGTAGATTTCCTCCCATATAGGGTATTAGTGAACCAGGTGGGTTTTTATGGTCATCATTATTGAGACTAGCTTTCAGTTCAAAATTTATTGATTGCTGCCAAGGTAGGATAGAATAGGGAGAAAGTTAAAGTTATTTAAACAGTAATGAAAAATAGCAACACAACTTTGTAAATTTGTTCAAGTAAATTCCACTCCCTTCTCAGTGTAATTCAAAGGGGGTAAAAAGTAAAGCACTGACCATCCCTTTAAGTTTTAAACAGAGCAGCAGCAGTAGACTTGGCAGACCGCCCGGTGCCACAGGGATACCTGCAATTTAAACAAAAGGCAGCAGCAAAATCTACAAAGCACATTAAAACAAGCACCGAGTGAGCTTGTAAAACTGATGCCATAGTAACCTGGGAAGAATTTAACTTCCCACTTCTAATTGCTAATGATGACAATGGTAAGAACAAACTATGATGTGGAGATGCCGGCTTTGGACTGGGGTAAACACAGTAAGGAGTCTAACAACACCAGGTTAAAGTCCAACAGGTTTATTTGGTAGCAAACGCCACTAGCTTTCGGAGCGCTGCTCCTTCGTCAGGTGAGTGGGAGATCTGCTCATAAACAGCAAACAGGGCATATAAAGACACAAACTCAATTTACAGAATAATGAATAATCATTGGAATGCGAGTCTTTACAGCTAATCAAGTCTTAAAGGTACAATGCGAGTGGAGAGAGCATTAGCACAGGTTAAAGAGATGTGTATTGTCTCCAGACAGGACTGCCAGTGAGACTTTGCAAGTCCAGGCAAGTTGTGGGGGTTACAGATAGTGTGACATGAACCCAAGATCCCGGTTGAGGCCGTCCTCATGTGTGCGGAACCTGGCTATCAGTTTCTGCTCAGCGACTCTGCGCCATCATGTGTCGTGAAGGCCGCCTTGGAGAATGCTTACACGAATATCAGAGGCCGAATGCCCGTGACGCTGAAGTGCTCCCCAACAGGAAGAGAACAGTCTTGCCTGGTGATTGTCGAGCGGTGTTCATTCATCCGTTGTTGTAGTGTCTGCATGGTCTCCCCAATGTACCATGCCTCGGGACATCCTTTCCTGCAGCGTATCAGGTAGACAATGTTGGCCGAGTTGCAAGAGTAGGTACCGTGTACCTGGTGGATGGTGTTCTCACGTGAGATGATGGCATCCGTGTTGATGATCCGGCACGTCTTGCAGCGGTTGCTGTGGCAGGGCTGTGTGGTGTCGTGGTCACTGTTCTCCTGAAGGCTGGGTAGTTTGCTGCGGACAATGGTCTGTTTGAGGTTGTGCGGTTGTTTGAAGGCAAGAAGTGGGGGTGTGGGGATGGCCTTGGCGAGATGTTTGTCTTCATCAATGACATGTTGAAGGCTCCGGAGGAGATGTCGTAGCTTCTCCGCTCCGGGGAAGTACTGGACGACGAAGGGTACTCTGTCCACCATGTCCTGTGTTTGTCTTCTGAGGAGGTCAGTGCGGTTTTTCGCTGTGGTGCATCGGAACTGTCGATCGATGAGTCGAGCGCCATATCCTGTTCTTATGAGGGCATCTTTCAGCGTCTGGAGGTGTCTGTTGCGATCCTCCTCATCCGAGCAGATCCTGTGTATACGGAGGGCTTGTCCGTAGGGGATGGCTTCTTTAACGTGTTTAGGGTGGAAGCTGGAGAAGTGGAGCATCGTGAGGTTATCCGTGGGCTTGCGGTACAGTGAGGTGCTGAGGTGACCGTCCTTAATGGAGATGCATGTGTCCAAGAATGCAACCGATTCCGGAGAGTAGTCCATGGTGAGTCTGATGGTGGGATGGAACTTGTTGATGTCATCATATCGTTGTTTCAGTGATTGTTCGCCATGAGTCCAAAGAAAGAAAATGTCATCGATGTAGCTAGTGTATAGCATCGGTTGAAGGTCCTGTGCGGTGAAGAAGTCTTGTTTGAACCTGTGCATGAAGATGTTGGCATATTGAGGTGCGCATTTGGTCCCCATGGCTGTTCTGTGTGTCTGGATGAAGAACTGGTTGTTGAAGGTGAAGACATTGTGGTCCAGGCTGAAGCGGATGAGTTGTAAAACTGCATCTGGAAACTGGCAGTTGTCGGCATTGAGTACTGAGGCAGTTGCAGCAATGCCATCATCGTGGGGGATGCTGGTGTAGAGTGCCGAGACATCCATTGTGACGAGGAGTGCTCCTGGTTCAACTGCTCCACGTGTGCGGAGTTTCTGTAGAAAGTCCGTAGTGTCATGACAAAAGCTGGTCGTTCTTTGTACAATGGGCTTCAGGATGCCCTCGACATAGCCGGAGAGGTTCTCGCACAGGGTCCCAATGCCCGATACGATGGGACGGCCTGGTGTATCTTTGGGAGGCAGTAGAGATCTCCAACGCGGGGAGTACGTGGGATGAGAGCACGGAGGGCGTTCTGAAGGTCCAGATCAAAGGTCTTGAACAAACTAAAGCAGCTTTCTGACAAAAGAGAGGAAGATTCTATGTTGTAACCATCCCATTGACTCTGTCTACACTACCCACTGCCTCTGAAAAGCAGCCAGCATAATTAAGGACCCCATGCACCCCGGACATACTCTTTTCCAATGGAAGAAGGTGGAAGAAAGATACAAAAGTCTGAGGTCAGGTACCAACTGACTCAAGAACAGCTTCTTCCCTGCTGCCAGACTTTTGAATGGACCTACCTCGCACTAAGTTGATCTTTCTCTACACCCAAGCTATGATTGTAACACTATCCTGCACTCGCTCCTTTCCTTATCTATGAATGGAATGCTTTGTCTGTATAGCATGCAAGAAACAATACTTTTCACTGTGTAAGAATAAATCAAATCAAGTAAACGTGGTGTACATGGACATCAAAAAGGCATTAGACATTGGGCCACAAAGTAAACTTGTTAGCAAAGTTAGAGCCCCACGGAATAAAAGAGTGTGGCAGCATGGATACAAAGCTGGCTGAGTAACTGGAAGTGGTAAAGTCATTTTTCAGGCATATCATGGGTTCCCCAGTGAATGTTAGGACCATTGTTTTTCTTGACCTGTATTAATTATCTGGAATTAGGTGCTGAGGATACAATTAAAAATTTGTGGATTACACAAAATAAAACTGTGAAGACAATGGTGATAAATTTCAAGAGGGTATCGATAGACTGATAGAATGAGCAGATATGCACGATAGTGCAGTGGTTAGCACTGCTGCTTCACAGCTCCAGGGTCCCGGGTTCGATTCCCGGCTCGGGTCACTGTCTGTGTGGAGTTTGCACATTAACATAGAACATAGAACATAGAAAGCCACAGCACAAACAGGCCCTTCGGCCCACAAGTTGCGCCGATCACATCCCCACCTCTAGGCCTATCTATAGCCCTCAATCCCATTAAATCCCATGTACTCATCCAGAAGTCTCTTAAAAGACCCCAACGAGTTTGCCTCCACCACCACCGACGTCAGCCGATTCCACTCACCCACCACCCTCTGAGTGAAAAACTTACCCCTGACATCCCCCCTGTACCTACCCCCCAGCACCTTAAACCTGTGTCCTCTCGTAGCAACCATTTCAGCCCTTGGAAATAGCCTCTGAGAGTCCACCCTATCCAGACCCCTCAACATCTTGTAAACCTCTATCAGGTCACCTCTCATCCTTCGTCTCTCCAGGGAGAAGAGACCAAGCTCCCTCAACCTATCCTCATAAGGCATGCCCCCCAATCCAGGCAACATCCTTGTAAATCTCCTCTGCACCCTTTCAATGGCTTCAACATCTTTCCTGTAATGAGGTGACCAGAACTGCGCGCAGTACTCCAAGTGGGGTCTAACCAGGGTCCTATAAAGCTGCAGCATTATCTCCCGACTCCTAAACTCAATCCCTCGATTAATGAAGGCTAGTACGCCATACGCCTTCTTGACCGCATCCTCCACCTGCGAGGCCGATTTAAGAGTCCTATGGACCCGGACCCCAAGGTCCTTCTGATCCTCTACACTGCTAAGAATGGTACCCTTCATTTTATACTGCTGCTCCATCCCATTGGATCTGCCAAAATGGATCACTACACACTTATCCGGGTTGAAGTCCATCTGCCACTTCTCCGCCCAGTCTTGCATTCTATCTATGTCTCGCTGCAACTTCTGACATCCCTCCAAACTATCCACAACACCACCTACCTTGGTGTCGTCAGCAAACTTACCAACCCATCCCTCCACTTCCTCATCCAGGTCATTTATGAAAATGACAAACAGCAAGGGTCCCAGAACAGATCCCTGGGGCACTCCACTGGTCACTGACCTCCATGCAGAGAAAGACCCCTCCACAGCCACTCTCTGCCTTCTGCAGGCAAGCCAGTTCTGGATCCACAAGGCAACAGCCCCTTGGATCCCATGCCCTCTCACTTTCTCAAGAAGTCTTGCATGGGGGACCTTATCGAACGCTTTGCTGAAGTCCATATAGACCACATCCACCGCTCTTCCTTCGTCAATGTGCTTGGTCACATTTTCAAAGAACTCAACCAGGCTCGTAAGGCACGACCTGCCCCTGACAAAGCCGTGCTGACTACTTTTGATCATACTAAACTTCTCTAGATGATCATAAATCCTGTCTCTCAGGATCCTCTCCATCAACTTACCAACCACTGAGGTTAGACTCACCGGTCGGTAATTTCCCGGGCTGTCCCTGTTCCCTTTCTTGAATATAGGGACCACATCCGCAATCCTCCAATCCTCCGGAACCTCTCCCGTCTCCATCGACGATGCAAAGATCATCGCCAAAGGCTCCGCAATCTCCTCCCTCGCCTCCCACAGTAACCTGGGGTACATCCCATCCGGTCCCGGCGACTTACCAACCTTGATGCCATTCAATAGTTCCAACACATCCTCTTTCTTTATGTCCACATGCTCGATCCTTTCTATCCTCCGCAATCCAGCAGTACAACCACCCAGATCCCTTTCCACCGTGAATACCGAGGTAAAGTATTCATTAAGCAGCTCCGCCATTTCTAACGGTTCCGCACAAACTTTTCCCCCTTCACCTTTTAAGGGTCCTATGCCTTCACATCTCATCCTTTTACTCTTGACATATTTGTAGAAAGCCTTGGGATTCTCCTTAATCTTACCCGCCAAGGTCTTCTCATGACCCCTTCTCGCTCTCCTAATTTCCTTCTTAAGCTCCTTCCTACATCGCGTATACTCCTCTAAGTCCTTAACACCTCCTAGCTCTCTGAACCTTCTGTACGCCTCTCTTTTCTTATTCACCAGGTTCATCACAACCTTCGTGCACCACGGTTCCCGTACCCTACCAACACCCCCCTGTCTCATCGGAACGTTGTCATGCAGAGCTCCAGACAAACATTCCTTGAAAATCCTCCACTTTCCTTCGGTACTTTTCCCCAAGAATGCCTCCTTCCAATTTACCCGTCTAATTTCCTCCCTGATGACACTGTATTTCCCTTTACTCCAGAGAAACACTTTCCTAGCCTGCCTGACCCTATCTCTTTCCAATGCTATCGTGAAGGAGATAGAATTATGATCGCTATCCCCAAGATGCTCACCCACCGAGAGATCCTCCACCTGTCCAGGTTCATTAGCCAGCACCAGATCAAGAACAGCCTCTCCTCTAGTAGGCTTATCCACATACTGTGTCAGGAAACTCTCCTGGACACACCTAACAAACTCCTCTCCATCCAAACCCCTAGCCCTAGGGATATTCCAATCTATGTTTGGGAAATTAAAATCTCCCATCACGACAACTCTGTTATTCCTACATCTCTCCAGGATCTGTTTCCCCATCTGCTCCTCAACATCTCTGTTACTATTGGGCGGCCTATAGAAAACACCCAGCAAAGTTACCGACCCCTTCCTGTTCCTAACCTCCACCCACAGAGATTCCGTAGTCAGTCCCTCCACGGCGTCCACCTTCTCTACAGCCGTGACACTATCCCTGATCAACAGTGCCACTCCCCCCCCTCTCTTGCCTCCCTCCCTGTCCTTCCTGAAACATCTAAAACCCGGCACCTGAAGCACCCAGTCCTGTCCCTGAGACATCCAAGTCTCCGTAATGGCCACCACATCACAATTCGAAGCAGCAATCCACGCTCCACATTCTCCTCGTGTCTGCGTGGGTTTCCTCCGGGTGCTCCGGTTTCCTCCCACATCCAAAGATGTGCGGGTTAGGTTGATTGGCCAAGTTAAAAATTGCCCCTTAGAATCCTGGGATGCGTAGGTTAGAGGGATTAGCGGGTAAATATGTGGGGGTAGGGCCTGGGTGGGATTGTGGTCGGTGCAGACTCGATGGGCCGGATGGCCTCCTTCTGCACTGTAGGGTTTCTGTGATATGTGACAGATGAAATTAAATGCAGAGAGATGTGAAGTTCTTCCTAACAAATGAATCACAAGGAAAGACAACATAAACTGATGGATACAATTCTAGGGGGTGCAGATGGAAAGAAACATGGATATATGTGCATAAATCAAAGGTGGCAAAGCAGGGTGAAAAAGCGATAAAGAAGCCAACATGATTATGGACTTTATAAATAGGGGCGTAGAATGCAAAAGCAAGTAAGTTATAATCCCTACAATGGAGAAGGAGGCCATTCGGCCCATCGAGCCTGAACTGATCAACAATCCCACCCAATCCCTATCCCCGTAACCCCACATATTTACCCTTGCTAATCCCCGTCACTAAGGCCAGTTTAGCATCGCCAATCCACCTAACCTGCACATCTTTAGAGTGAGGGAGGAAACCGGAGCACCCGCAGGAAACCCACGCAGACACATGGAGAATGTGCAAACTCCACACAGACAATTACCCAAGGCTGGAATTGAACCCGCGTCTCTGACACCGAGAGGCAGCAGTGCTAACCACCATGCTGCCCCAAGCTTTATAAAACACTGGTTTTGCTTCAATTGGAGAATTATGTCAATTCTGGGCAGAGAGGGTGCTGAAAAGATTTACAGAAATAGTTCAAGGGATAAGAATCTTCAGTTATGTGGTAAATTGGAGAATCTGGGATTGTTACCGTTGGAGAAGAATAAGGAGATTTGCTAAAGGTAAGAAGAGTAAGAGAAGATTTACTAGTGATGTTCAAAACTTTGAAGAGTCTGGACAGATTAGATAGGAAAAATCTATTCCTATTGGTGAATGAGTTGAAAAGCAATACCAATTTAAGGTGAATGGCAAAAGAAGCGATAGCAACACGAAGAAATGCTTTTCTTTACATAGTGAGCGTTTAGGATCTGGAATGCCTTACAATAGAGGATAGTTGTTTCAGTCACTATGCCCATTTTCTGAACTGCCATCCTGAAACAATAATCCCTACTTTCAAAGCCCACTTAATTATTTTTTCCTTTTTGCTGTCCCCCTCCCTGACCCCAGCTTCTGTTTTTCCCTTTCTTTCTCACCCAAAGTCCATTTTTTCTGCACATTGCTTTGAGACGCTGGTGAACTGCAGTACATAAATGCAAGTTGCTGTTAAAGCTGTCATTGTTAAATTTAACACTAGGCACTATAAAAGGTTTGTACGTAGCACAAATGATCAAATGCTTGCAAAGGAAAATGTGGAAGTAACACAATGAATTAGCACACTGTTCCTTTAGCTCTGGATTCAACTTGAGCCCAGGCTGCTGGGACAAAGTTGTCTCCACCTGCTGGATGTAAAACTGTAACTGGGAGTGTAAGCCAGCTCCCCGAGCCATTGCACAAACGGTTCAAATTTGGCACTAATCATATTCAGTGAAGACATAAGAATAACTGGTGTTCATGACGGAAAGTCCAGACCAATACAACTTTCTCTTGAAGTTGGAATGAAGACATTTCTTTGCAAAAACAAGGATTTGCTCTGGAGCTAGCTGTACTATTACTGGGTTAAAAGTTTGGTGTTGATCATGGTTCCCTGAAGTGTCTATTTCCAAAGTATTTACTTCTCTCAATTTGATGTGAATAAACAATTCACAGACAACTGTTAGAGAACACTACTGAGCAACCTGATTTAAAACTCGGGCATTTAACTGGCACACCTTTGGTACAAACCACACAATATTCCTTAGAAGTTATTGAGAAAGCTCCTTTAAATTTTAAAGAAGATATTCTCACAAATTGCTCAAGTGCAACTCCACAACTTCAGGATCAGTAACTTCAAGCTTTTAATTTTAGAGGTTTTTCCAAGTTTGTTCAGTAAAACTTCAACTCAATCACAAATGTTACCAAAGCAGCATTCAAAAACTAATTTTTTTCCAAAGCTTCAAAGGTGCAACTTCACTTAAGAGCAGCAGTTAGTCTGTATTTCATTCATAACAGCAACTAGATCTGGATTGTCTTAAGAATAAAAGCAACTTTCTATACCTCTTAAATTATGTCGCCAGAATTCAAGACAAAAAATCTCTATCTGAATGATCAAAGAGACAGAACCCCTCTGATTTGATCCTCAAAGGCTATCTTCTTGTTCCTTTTTAGTTCTTGATAACCTACAGCCTCCAGCTATTTTCACAAAGAGCAAATGTGCTGTCCTCTTAACCTTGTGCGTCACTTTGAAAGCTGTTGTATGTGTTCTTTTTGTAAGTGCTAATACCAATTTCTAACATCTTGAAAAGAAAACCCCCTGCAGAGCTGGGTCAACTTCAAGCATTTAGTGCATGTTACAACTGGCCTTGCATTTCCTTTAAGGTTCAGGTTTTGCTAGCGATTGGATTTGAGATACAACTAAAGGTAACAGTAAATTCCTCTTAAAGTAAAGGTTTACAGATACAATACATAATCCATATATATTATATGCAGGTGTGAGTTGAAAATCAGTGGTTTAATTTTCTGGAGTTACAAAAGATCATAAGAAGTTGGAGCAGCAGTAGGAGGTTTGGTTCCCCCGACCTGCTTCACCATTCAATAAGATCATGGTGAATTAAGGGTTTAACTCCATTTTCCTGCCTGTACCCTATACCCTTAACTCCCTTGAAGAACAAGAATCTATCTAACAAAACCTTGAACAAATTCAGTGATCGAGCTCCACTACTCTCCAGGGAAGAGAATTCCAGAGACTAATGATCCTCTGAGAAAATAAATTCCACCTAATCTTCGTCTTAAATTGTACACCCTTTATTTTTAAACTATACCACTCATTCTAGATTTGCCTCACAAATGGAAACATCCCCTCAGCATCTCTCCTGTTCAACCCCCACAAAATCTTATGTTTCAATAAGATCACCTCTCATTCTTTGAAACTCCAATGAACAGAGGCCCGACCAACTCAACCTTTCCTAATAAGACAACCCCTTCGCCCTAGGAATCAACCTAGTGAACCTTCCCTGAACTGCTTCCAATACAAGTGTTTCCCTCCTTCATTAAGGAGACCAGAAGTGTAAACTATACTCTAGCACTGTACAGTTGTAGCAAGATGTCCCCCTCTACTTTTATACTAATTCTCCTTGCAACAAAGGCCAACATTCTATTTACTTCCCTAATTACTGATGCACCTGCCTGCTAACATTTAGTGATGTGTGCTTTGTGTACAAAGTACACTCAGATCCCTCTGTACTACATTACTATGCAATCTCTTTCTATTTACATTTTTTATTCATTCATGGGACATGGGCATCACTGGCTGGCCAGCGTTTGTTGCACTTGAGAAGATGATAGTGAGCTGCCTTCTTGAAACTCTGCAGTCCATATGCTGTGGGTTGATACACAATGCCGTTAGGGAGGGAATTCCAGAACAGCAATATATTTCCAAGTCAAGATGATGAGTGGCTTGGAGGGGAACTTGCAGGTAGTGATGTTCCCATGTATTTGCTGCTCTTGTCCTTCTGGATGGAAGTGGTTGTGGGTTTGGAAGGTGCTATCTAAGGATCTTTGGTGAATTGCTGCAGTGCATCTTGCAGATAGTACACACTGCTACTACTGAGTATTGATGGTGGAGGGAGTGGATGTGTTGCCAATCAAACGGGCAACTTTGCCCTGGATGGTGTCAAGCTTTTTGAGTTGCTGGAGCTGCACCTGCAGCCATCCAGGCAAGTGGGGAGTATTCCATCTCACACCTGATTTGGGCCTTGTAGATGCTGGACAGCCTTTGGGGATTCAGGGGGTGAGTTACTCGCTGTAGTATTCCTAGCCTCTGACATGCTCGTGACAAATCCAGTTGAGTTTCTGGTCAATGGTAACCCCAATGATGTTGACAGTCGGGGATTCAGTGATGGTAACACCATTGAATGTCAAGGGGCGGTGGTTAGAGTGTCTTTTATTGGTGATGGTCATTGCCCGGCATTTGTGTAGATCTTGTTGCATTTGAACATGGGTTGCTTCAGTATCTGAGGTGTCGTGAATAGTGCTGAACATTGTGCAATCGGTGAACATCCCCATTTCTGACCTTATGTTGGACAGAAGGTCATTGATGAAGGAGCTGAAGATGGTTGGGCCGAGGACATTACGCCGAGGGACTCCTGCAGAGATGTCCTGGAGTTGAGATGACTGGCCCTCCACAACCACAAGGATCTTCCTATATGCCAGTTCTGACTCCAACCAGTGGAAAGTTTGCCCCCGATACCCATTGATTTATTAAGCTTTTCTATCCTTCTTGCCAAAGTGAACAACCTCACATTTTCTCTACATTGTACTGCATGTGTTTATTTTTTGTCCATGCACTTATCTTTATCCTTTTGCAGACTCGTTGGGCAAGATTTTTACCGTCAAGAGGGACAGCTCGAGTTGCACATTCTCACGGCTTGGCAGACCTGTCTCCATGGAAATCAGCCCAATATGCACAATTTTTATCTGGGTTGGGGCGGGATGTGCATAATCAAGTTGAGCCTGCCGCCTCTGGAGGCAGTTCAGATGCGCCACAGAGGTAGGTGAATACTGCCTCAGTTCTCTGACATCTCAGTTCAGTTGTATAAAAGTGTGTTATGTCCTCTAGCCCTCACCCCCTGGCTTCAATGCCTCCCCTTTGTCCATGCCACCTCTATGTTTTCATACCATCGTGCCACCTCCATTCCTCTTACCCACAATCCATTGTTGTCAGATCCCAGGAGCCATGTCAAATTGAAAGATTTAAACATCTAACAATCTAAAAGAGCTCTCACTCATACAAACCTGATACTGAGATAAACTCATTCATGAAATACATTTAAAAAATTTAAATTCCCTTAAGTGCTCAATCTCTGGTTTAAAAAAAATCAAACTATTATTCATTACTACATCAAAGACAACTAATCCTTTAGTCACCTCTTAAAACTATCAAAACGTGAACTCAGTTCCCCTGCCAAGATAGATGGTTCTATTTTTTTCTAACCATACCAGATATGGGGCTGCTGCCCGGTGGATCCAGAACTGGCTTGCCCAAAGGAGGCAGAGAGTGGGTATAGATGGGTCTTTTTCTAAATGGAGGTCGGTCACCAGTGGTGTGCCCCAGGGATCTGTTCTGGGACCCTTGATGTTTGTCATTTTCATAAATGACCTGGATGAGGAAGCGGAGGGAGGGGTTGGTAAGTTTGCCGACAACACGAAGGTTGGTGGGGTTGTGGATAGTCTGGAGGGATGTCAGAAGTTACAGAGGGACATAGATAGGATGCAAGACTGGGCGGAGAAGTGGCAGATGGCCTTCAACCCAGATAAATGCGTAGTGGTCCATTTTGGTAGGACAAATGGGATGAAGGAGTACAATATAATGGGAAAGACTCTTAGTACGGTAGAGGATCAGAAGGACCTTGGGGTCCGGGTCCATAGGACTCTAAAATCGGCCCCGCAGGTGGAGGAGGTGGTTAAGAAGGCATATGGTGTGCTGGCCTTTATCAATCGAGGGATTGAGTTTAGGAGTCGGGGATAATGATGCAGTTATATAAGACCCTCGTCAGACCCCACTTGGAGTACTGTGCTCAGTTCTGGTCGCCTCATTACAGGAAGGATGTGGAAAAGATTGAAAGGGTGCAGAGGAGATTTACAAGGATGCTGCCTGGATTGAGTGGCATGCCTTACGAGGATAGGCTGAGGAAGCTCGGTCTTTTCTCCTTGGAGAGACGAAGGATGAGAGGAGATCTAATAGAGGTGTATTAGATGTTGAGAGGCATAGATCGGGTGGACTCTCAGAGGCTTTTTCCCAGGGTGGAAATGTCTGCTACGAGAGGACACGGGTTTAAGGTGCTGGGGGGTAGGTACAAGGGAAATGGTAGGGGTAAGTTTTTCACACAGAGGGTGGTGGGCGAGTGGAATCGGCTGCTGTCAGTGGTGGTGGAGGCGAACTCAATAGGGTCTTTTAAGAGACTCCTGGATGAGTACATGGAGCTTAATAGGATGGAGGGTTATAGGTAGGTCTAGAAGGTAGGGATGTGTCTGGCACAACGTGTGGGCCGAAGGGCCTGTTTGTGCTGTAGTTTTTCTATGTTTCTATATGTTTTCCCTCTCTCCCAGGGTGTATGGGGTAAAGGCAGGTATATGGAATTTGGTCATGGAATAGGTCCCTGGATGCTCTCTACATCTCTACCTCACTTTCCTTTAGACAGTTGTTATGACCTACCACTTTTACCAAATTTTGGTCATCTTGTTCTGGGGAATGAGGTAGGTCATGTGGATCAAGTGTCAGAAGAGGAATATTTAGGGGACAGTGATTACAGTATCGTAAATTTTAGGTTGGCTACAGAAAAGGTCAAGGAGCAGTCCAAATTTTAAAAATAATTATTTGGGACAGAGCCAACATCAACGGGATTTGACCCAGATAAATGAGAATCGAAGATTGATAGGCAAAATTGTAAAAGAACAAATCAGCTGCCTTAAGAGGCAATAGTTCAAGTTCAGTCAAGGTACATTCCCAAGAGGGGAAAGATAGAACAAATAAAGAGAGCTCCCTGGATGATGAAAAAGATATAGACTAAGATAAGCAGAAAAATATGCGTATGACAGATGTGAGATATTTCAGAGAACTTGTGTAAAACAAGAAAGAGAAGAAACAAGCAACTGACGTAAAAGGGAATCCTTAAGTTTTCCATAGGCATAAAGGATGACAAAAGAAAGAGTGGAGCCTATTATGGACCAAAAAGGAGTATTTATGCATGGAGAAGAGGGGCATGGAAAAGGTACTAAATGAGCACTCTGCCTCCGTCTTTACTAAGGAAGATGATACTGCCAACATCCTAGTAAAAGAGGAATTGCTGATACTGTGGATGGGCTAAAAATTATAACAGGAGTTAATAGGCTGGTTGTACTTAGTGATAAGTCACCAGGACCAGATGAAATGCATTCAAGAATACTGAGGGAAGCAAGGGTGGCCACGATTTTTTGATCCTCTTTCAATATAAAAGTGGCGCCAGAGGACAAATGTTACATATTTGTTCAAAAGAGGGTATAAGGATAAGGCCTACAACTATAGGCAAGTCAGTTTAACTTCAGTCGTGGCGAAGGTTTTGGAAATGATAATTCGGCAAACAATGCATACAGGATCCTGGGTTTTATAAATAATAGCACGTAGTACAAAAGGAAGTTATCATAAGAATTGCAAGAACTAGGATGCCTAATTACTAGTTTTCTACAATTCATGCATGAGAACACCCATGTATGTACCTCTGTACCAAAGCACTACAAAGTTCCTCTCCATTTAGGTAATAATTTGCCTTTATATTTTTCTTACCAAATGGATTATTTCAAACTTATCCACATTAAATTCCGTCTGCCAAGTTGTGCCACATTCACTTAACCATAAAACCATAAAGTTATAGCACATAAGGCGACCATCCGGCCCATCTTGTCCATGTCAGCCTGAGGACACCCAGGTGCCCTTTCTAATCCCACCTTCCTGCACCCAGCCTATAGCCCCGTAGCTCACAGCACTTCAGGTGCAGAACCAAGTATTTTTTAAAAAGAGTTTAGGGTCTCTGGCTCCACCACCAATTTGGGCAGTGAATTCCAGACACCAAATACCTTTGGCGTAAAAAGAAATTCCTCATGTCCCCTTCTGCCACTTATCTTGAATCTGTGTCCCTGGTTGTAGACTCTTGTAAACCTCTTTTTCACTCTCTCCAGAGTGCATATCCATTCTATCCATATCAATTTGTAAATTTTTTATGTCATTATTGCCACTTACTATCCCACCTATTTTAGTGTCATCTGCAAATTTGGCTATGGTACCTACTATTCCTGCATCTAAGAGTCATTAATATAGATTGTAAATAGTTGGGGCCCCGAGGACTGAACCCTGTGGCAACCCACTAATTACATCTTGCCGATTTTTCTTTCAGTCAATTAGTCAATCTTCTATCCAAGCTAACAAATTACCCCAATCCCATATCAACTAACCCTATGTATTGAAGCCAGATACACTCCATCAACAGGATCACGCCTATCCACCTTGCTCATTACAACTTCAAAGAACTCAAGCAAATTAGTCAAACATGATTTACCCTTCATAAAACCATGCCGACTCTGATGGATTGCATTTTGATTTTCTAAATATCCTAATATTAGTTCTTTTATAATGGATTCTAACAATTTCCCAACACAGATGTTAAACTAATTGGCCTATAGTTTCCTACATTTTGCCTCCCTCCCTTTTTGAATAAGGGCATTATATTAGCATGTTTCCAATGCACTGGACCCATTCCCTCATCCAGGGAATTTTAGGAACATTGTAACCATTGGATCCATTACCTCTAATATCATTTCCTTTAAGGCCCAAGAATGTATGCCATTAGGCCCTGGCAACTTGTCTGCCTTCAATCCCAATAATTAGCTCAGCACTTTTCCCTAGTGGTGATGGTAGTTCTAAGTTCCTTCCTTCCTATAACCTCTGCATTTTTTGTTACTATTGCGATAATAATCGCGTCCTCCGTCATGAAAACTGAGGCAAAATCTTGATTTAGTGTTTCAGCCATTTCTGCACTCCCCACTATTAACTTCCGAGCCTCATCTTCCATGGGACCAAAACTCACTTTAGCTACTCTCATAGAAATCATAGAAACCCTACAGTGCAGAAGGAGGCCATTCGGCCCATCGAGTCTGCACCGACCACAATCCCACCCAGGCCCTACCCGCTAATCTTCCTCTTTATATATTTATGTTGTCTATTTTTATATTTTGCATTAGTTTTCTTTCATAATTTACCTTTGCTCTTACTTATTTCGTGACCCTTCATTGGTTCCACAACATATTACTTCAAAATAAAATCTCTAACACATTCAATGAACTCTCCCTCGAGGCCGCCTTTGCCAATTTGATTATTCAAGTCAACATGCATGTTAAAATCACCCATGATTATTGCTGTATCTTTCTTACAAGCCTTCAATATTTCTTGATTTATATTGTGTGCCACTGCAGAACTACTCCCACATGGGAAACTGATTGAGAAAATTGAAGCACATGAAATTGAGGGAAACTTGGTGAGATGGAGCCAAAACTGGCTGAGTAATATAGGACAAAGGGTGATGGTAGAAGGCTATTTGAGTGACTGGAGGCCAATATCCAGTGGCATATCACAAGGTTCCGTGCTGGCTTCCATATTGTTTGTTATATACATAAATGATATAGATAATAATGTGAGAGCAATGATGAGCAAGTTTGCAGATGACATTAAGATTGATTAATACTGAAGGAGGAGGTCATAGGTTACAGGAAGACATAGATGGGTGGATCAGATGGGCAGAGCAGTGGCAGATGGTATTTAACCCTGATAAGTGTGAAGTGATCCACTTTGGAAGAAGTAACAAGACAAGGGAGTATTTAATGAATGGTAGGATACTAGGAAGCTCAGAGATGGATCTTGGGGTACTTATTCACAGGTCCCGGAAGGAGGCAGAGTAGGTGAATAGGGTAGTTAAGAAAGCATATGGGATACTTGTTTTTATCAGTCGTGGCATGAAGTATAAGAGCAAGGACGTAATGTTGGAACTGTACAGAATGCTGGTTAGGCCACAGCTGGAGTACCATGTGCAGTTCTGGTCACCTCACTATAAGAAGGATGTGATTGCACTAGAGAGGGTACAGAGGAGATTCACCAGGATGTTGCCTGGGATGGAACATGTTACAGGGAGAGACTGGTTAGGTTCGGATTGTTTTCTTTAGAACAAAGGTGGCTGAGGGGGACATGACTGAGGTGTATGAGATTATGAGGGATATGGACAAGGTGAATAGGAAGCATTGTTCCCCTTGGTTGAGAGGTCAATCATGAGGGGCGTAGTTTTAGGGTAAGGGGAAGGAGATTCAGGGGGGATTTGAGAAAAATGTTTTTCACTCAGATGGAGGTGAGAATCTGGAATGCACGGCTTGGGAAGCTTGAGGAGGCTGGAAATCTTACAACCTTCAAAAAGTATTTGGATGAGCACTTGAAATATCATAACATTCAGGGATATGGGACAAGTGCTAGAAAATGGAATTAGCGTGACTTTAGTGGTGATTATTGTGGATGCAGACTCGACGGGCTGAAGGACCTTTTCTGCACTGTACAACTATGACTCCATTGTTTGGGGGACTTGTAGATTACTCCAACCAGGAACTTCTTTCCCTTACTATTTTTTATCTCTACCCAGGCTGATTCTATGACTTAGACTCCAGTGCCTATGCCATTTCTCACTATAGCACTGATCTCCTCCTTAACCAGCTAAGCTACACCACCTTTTTCCTTCCTACCTATCCTTCTGAAATACTGAGTACACCTGAACATTCAATCTCCAAACCCGCAACCACGTCTCAATAATCATCACTTGTCTCAATTTGCACTGTTAATTCAATTTTATTCCGAATGCTTTGTGCATTCAGATACAGTGAGCCGTTTTATTATCTAATTTCCTCTTGTATGAGTCCTTGGTGCAATATGACTTTCATATGATCTATTACTACCTTTTGCTTTCTGTTGACACTCAGACTCATCACTAACCTGTACTCCTACCTTCTTTAACTTTGACTTCCTAATTTTCTATGCAACTGAACCTTCACCCTCACTATTTAGTTTAAAGCCCTCTCTACTTCCCTAGTTATTCAGTCCACAAGAACACTGGCCCCATCGTGGTTCAGATGTAGGCCATCCCAATGTTACAGCCCCCACTTTCCCCAGTACTGATGGCAGTGCCCCACAAATCAAAATCTACTTCTCCCACACCAGTCTTTGAGCCATGTATTAATCTCTCTAATTGGCATGTGGCTTGGGTAATAACCTCGAAGGTGCTGTTTCTTAATTTAGTGCCCAACTCCTCAAACTGCCTATACAGAACCTCCGTCCTCTTTCTCCCGATGCCATTGGTACCGACATGGACCACAGCCACGGGATCCTCCTCCTCACACCTCAAGTTCCTCTCCAGCTCAGAGCAGAGGTCCTGAATCTTGGCACTGGGCAAGCAATACAGCCTTTGAGACACTCGATTCTGGATAGAGAGAACAGTGTCTATTCCCCTGACTATACTATTCCCAACTACGACTACATTGGTCTTTTCTTCCCCCCACTTGAATGGCTCCCTGAACCACAGTGCCGTTGGCAGTTTACGCATCTTCTCTACGGTCCCCGCTTTCATCCACACAGGGAGCAAGAATCTCAAACCTGATGGACAAGGTCAGGGGCTGAGGCTCCTGCAGCGCCATCTCTTGGATCTCTCTACCTGCCTCACTTGCAGTCACACCCTCCTGTCCCTGACCACTGACAGAAGTTATGGCAGTTATTCTAAGGGATGTGACTGCCTCCTGAAACACCGCATCCAGGTAACTCTTTCCCCTCCCTGATGTGTCGCAATGTCTGAAGTTCAGACTCCAGCTCATTAACTGAGCTCAAGTTCCACCAACATTTGCTGAAGATATGGTCACTATGACCCACAATGGGGTCCACTAGCTTCCACATATTGCAGCTACAATACAT
Source organism: Mustelus asterias (assembly GCF_964213995.1). Taxonomy (NCBI): domain Eukaryota; kingdom Metazoa; phylum Chordata; class Chondrichthyes; order Carcharhiniformes; family Triakidae; genus Mustelus; species Mustelus asterias. The sequence continues at coordinate 104,417,871 of NC_135806.1, forward strand.
TGCCTGGTCCTGCATCCCTATTTTATTTAATTAGAATGTATTTAATTTTAGAATTTAAATTTGTTTTTACTTCATGATTCATGAGAATTGTTCCAGGAATGAGGAATATCTGTTAGTTGGACAAGATGGAGTAGCTGGGGCTATTCTCCTTGGGAGAAAATAAGATTAAGAGGAGATTTCATAGTGGTGTCAAAATCATAGAAACCCTACAGTGCAGAAGGAGGCCATTCGGCTCATCGAGTCTGCACCGACCACAATTCCACCCAGGCCCTATCCCCACATATTTACCCGCTAATCCCTCTAACCTACACATCTCAGGACGCTAAGGGGCAATTTTTAACCTGGCCAATCAACCTAACCCACACATCTTTGGACTGTGGGAGGAAACCAGAGCACCCGGAGGAAACCCACGCAGACACGAGGAGAATGTGCAAACTCCACATAGACAGTGACCCGAGCTGGGAATTGAACCCGTGACCCTGGAGCTGTGAAGCAGCAGTGCTAACCACTGTGCTACCGTGCCGTCCTATCATGAGGGTTCTGGATAGAGAAAATAGAGAGAAACTATTCCCTTTGACAAAAGAATCCAGAATCAGAGGTCAGTGCTTTGAGATGATTGGCAAAAAAAAAGCAATAGTGCCAGGAGGAAAAGCTTTTTTTAATGCAATGAGTGGTTAGGACCTACAGTGCACTACCTGAGAGATCAGTGGAGGCAGATTTAAATAAGGCTTTCAAAAGAGAATTGGATAATTATCTGAAGAGAAGATAATTGCAGAGCCATGGGAAAAAGATTGGGGGAATAGGACTAGACAAGTTAATCTTGCTGAGAGCTGACACAGACATAACAGGCCAAATAGCCTCCTTCTGTGCAGTAACCATTGTATGATTCTATCTACCCAACCATTACCTTGTTTATTCAATGGCAAATTTTGCTTTTTAAACACTCCTGTGAAGCACCTTGGGATATATTGTTACATTAATGATGCTATTGAAATACAAATTGTTGTTGTAATGGCAAAATATCCACCAGCTTATTCCAATAAATTTCTCACCTTTAAATACGACAATAACTGAGTAAGTTATGCCAGCATGCTTCAGCATTAAGCAGACCTGGTTTCAGGCCAAAAGCTCAATAAGTTCACTACATTGTACACTGCAAACTGAATTTTTATCTACTTAATTCTTTAAATTTGTGTATATCTAATATGTATTTTATCTTGTGTGGACTATTCATTAATTAAAAATACAGCACTTTAAATTTATTCCTGAAAACATAGTTTTTCTTAATATATTTGCAGTACAAAGGCATCATAAAGGGTGCTATTCGTTTACAAAGCAACTAAAATGGGGAAACCTCATTCATTTTAATAATTTTCCTCTCCTCTTCCATTCTACCTTTATCGCAATGATTTTGGTTGAGCTGCAATTTCAATGACATCCTCTACACTCACTTCAGTATCTGAACCAAGTGATCATTTTCATATTCAGGCTGAGAAAATGAAAGTCAGCAAATTTTACAAACGCTGGAGAGAGAGTCAAGTGAGTCACTCTCCATATGGACACACTTTCCACGAAGAATCATTCCGACACAATCAGGAGCCAGAACCCATCAGATTTTCCTCTTCTCTTGCCCAAAAGACCCAAGGTCAATTGCTAAGTACTTACTGCCTCATTGGTTAACTCGGCACAGACCAGGGATTAAACCTGGCACCTTCCTGATGTAAATGAATTCAAAAATACGTCAGGAGGAATTAACGCAATGGAAGCAAGGACAAGCTCACTTAACAGAGACATTCACTTATCAGGCAATGATTGATGCAATGTCAGCAATAATCTCCCCTGTCCAACAGCAAGAGATTGTAAAAATACAATTTATGCTTTCTGTGTACCAAAATGTTAGGGAACAGGAAACACTCACAACTGGTAGTGACAAGTTCTAGAGAAAGTCCTGTTGACCTCCCATTTACTGTGGGCAGCGGAGTGATAAGAGTAGAATTATGAAAGTCCAAAGTGGGGTAACTATTTTTCCCCACTATCAGCAGCAAACAGACAACATTCCATGGACACAAAACCTGAAATAAAACAGAGCACATGCCATTATAGGAGCCTGTTTTGTTTCTGTGACAACACAAACATACACTAGTAGCAGCTGAGCTTCTAGCTGGGCCACTGAGAGCCAGTCTGAAACATGAACTGAAATCTCGCTTGTACTCTTCATTTTTATAAGAAATGAGAGCTGCCTTAGAAAAAAAAAGTGTACAAAATTCTGAAAACTATTAATATTAAACATATAAATCAGGAAAAGTATGGAGTAGAATTTAAGCAGCACATGGTCTGAAGCAAGAGCAGAGATGGATGGTCAGATCTCCATAACCCTTCCTTTTCAGATAATCCAATTCCCTCTTGAATGCTTCAATTGAATCTGCCTCCACCACATTCTCAGGCAGTGAATTCCAGATCTTAACCACTCATTGCACGAAAAAGTTTTCCTTGCGTTGCCATTGCTTCTGTTGCCAATTATCTTACATCTGTGCCCTCTGGTTCTCCATTCTTCCATCAATGGAAGCAGTTATTCCCCCATCTACCCTGTCCAGATTACTCGTGATTTTGATCTCTGTCAAATCTCTTCTCAACCATCTCTTCTCCAAGGAAGAGAGTCCCAACGTATCCATCTATGTAACTGAAGTTCCTCATCGCTGCAACCATCCTCGTGAATCTTTTGCTGGTGTTCCTTTTATTTCAAGTGCTCAACTTCGCTCACAAGCCTGTTGGATAATACTCTATCAAATGTCTTTTGGAAGTCAATCTTTACACACTTTTATATTTATTTAGTCACACATTACAAGCCAACACCACTTCTAACGACCACAGTTTTTGTTTGAGTCTATTTATATGGATCAAGTGAATTCCCCCATTTAATGCCCATCTTTTGCATATAATTAAACAACAATAAGATACAATTAACAGATTCTCGTTACGAAATAAAAAGGACAAAAATATGCACAATAAAAATTTTAAAATAAATTAAACCAAATGTCTCCAAATTCTGTACACAGCATTACATTATAAGATGTCCTTCCTCAAGGACCGTTAACAATTTTATTCCACCTTCATCTTTCAGCAACCACCTTCCGCTACCATGTTCTATTCCAGAAAACCAATTAGTGGACGACTGGAGACAACCGTGACACACTTGTATATTTATTTTCAGTGTTATATATTAAAAACGTACAGTTCCTACCCTAACCACTACAGCTTTAGTCAGTGTCTATTTAGATGGGACTCAAGTGAATCAACAGTTAATGCCCATGACCGGCTTACAACTGAACACAATAAACCTGCAAGACTGGATGTCGGACAAGCAATCTGCCAACACAAAAGCTGTGGAAGGGCTGACAGAGGTGGTCATGAGAAAAAACTAGGTATCATCAGAGTACAGATGGAAAGCAATGTTGAGTATTTAGCTGATGTCGAAGAGGAGCAATGTTTAGTAGAGAAAATGCAGGCAGCTACGAGTAGATCCTGAAATAATTCAGGAAGTAAAAGTCGTCAAAGTCCCAGAGGACCAGAGGCTGCTCCCCCCATTTATGAGAGAGAGAGAGAGAGAGAGCTGACTGGTGGTGATTTAACCTGAGGGTCACCACACCACAGACAAGGGGCAAGGTTGAGCCTACATGGATAACCTCAGCCGGTATGGGAATTGAACCTATTGGTATTGCTCTGCATCACGAACCAGCCGTCCATCCAACTGGGCTAACCAACCTCCTAGTTCAGGAAGTAATAGCACAGGAGCAAGTAGAGAAACCATTGCAGGAAAATTAACAAGCAAAGTTTCACTGGTAGGCTTTAGATAAATGGTACAGTAGCATAATAGTTATGTGCTAGTATCAGCAATGGTGACTATGTAACTAAAAATAGAAAATGCTGGAAAAACCCAGCTGCATCTGTGGAGAGAGAAACAGAGTTAACATTTCAAGTCTCTATGACTCTGCTTCAGAGCTAAAGAGTGGAAGAAATGTGATAGATTTGATACTGTTTAAGAGGGGCTGGACTAGGTGGAGCAAAATAGACATTGAGAGATAGGTGGGAGCGAGAGAGATTTGTTAGAGATGTCATGGGCACAAGACAAGGGGAGTGTTGAAGACAAAAGGTGCTAACAGCAGCACAAAGGTAAGGTAGCAGAAGTGCTGACTTCACAAGATGAGGAAGGCAGCAGAAATGAATCAATCATACAGAACTTCCAACAGAAGCAGTGTGGGTGGGGCCAGAAGCTAGAGCTCGTTTCTGTGGAGCTGCTAGTTAAATGTTCAAGAGCAGTCTGAGTTATTCAGCTCAGCAAGGCAATATTAGCTTGCTCAACAAGTTCAACCACCACCTCTCCACCAGGTCTTCAACAAAGGGTGTGATTGACTGGAAGCTAACTGGGTCTCAAAAGCTGATAAATATTCCAACCATTGAGTTGAAAGGAATGTTTGAGGGGTCTTTTGACTTTGGAGACACCCTGACTTCTGCTAGCAGGCCTGGATTATCAAATGTCAAGAGCGCTGGGTTGTGCAGTCCAAAAGTGATCATTACTGGCTCTTCAGTGATAACAAGGTGTGTGAATTTTCCCCAAACTGCAAAATGGCTTATTTTGTTCGTGTTACAGATGGACATGTTTTTAGTCATTTTAAGCATCTTGCTCAGCCAAGGTCCCGTTTTACGGATTAGAAATAGCAATGAGTGTGTATTTGTAAAATGTACAGTGAGAGGTCTTAATCCATCACAAAAGGCATTAGGGAATAATTGAAAAAGTTGGGAAACAGGCATGCATTAAGTATATAAATAGCAGATGAGCACATGATAACAGAATACAAAGAAATTAGGGGTGAAGTTAAAAAATAACAATTAGGAAGACAAAGTGAAACTTGAAATTAAATTGTCAAGGACATAAAACTGGAATGGTAAAATATTTTACAGGCACATCAATAAAAATGGAAGGCTAAAATGAGAGGAAGACCATTAAGGGATAGACTGGATAATATCACAGGGAACAATAGAGAGATGGCAGAAATATTAAATGATTATTTCACTTCGATATTTACCAAGGAGATAGAACAGGTCAGCATGACACCGAATAACAAGATGAGTAATAAGATAAATGCACTCAAAAATAAAAGTGATGGCTTAAAAAAACTAAACAAACCTCAAAGAGGATAAAGCCCCAGAACTGGAAAGATTACAGCCACATATTTTAAAAGAAGCAAGGGAGGAAATAGAAAAGGCATTATTCATATTCAATAATAATTTAGAAAAAGATGCAGTGCGAGAGGACTGGTGGATAGCTAATGCTATCTGCATTTAAGAAGGGGAACAAAATACATCCAGGAAGTTATTAAACAGTCTGCTTAACATTAATGGTTCGATAAACGATGGGATGCTTATTAAAGGAGAGAAAAATCGATTTCAAAAGGGAAAAATCTTGCTTGGCTTAATAAATGCTTTGAAAAAGGTAATAGAAAATAGACAATGGTAATGCAGTGAATACAATTTATCTGGATTTTTAAAAAAGCTTTCATTACCTAAATATTTGAATTCAAAACTTAAAAAAATTCAAATATTGCTTCTGTTTTGAGTTGGAAGCAAACTCTGCCATTTATATTTTCAAGTATGACATTATCAAATGGACAAAGGTGTGTGTGCGTGCATGCATAGTCCATCATCCCTCCCCCCCCCCCCCCCGCCCGCCCCACACGTGGTAAATCATGCTCAGCAGGTGACAGTGAGTGACTGAGGACGGTGAGACTGAGTGTCAGCTGGACACATACACTCTTGACACTCTCGTACTCTAATGGTCATTTTTATTAATTACTCCTCTTCTTAAAATATTAATTTATTGCTTCAACAATGTTTCATTTTCACTCAACAAGTTGCTTTTCTTCATAACCGAACATTTAAAAATTTATGTTGAATGTTGTGCCAAACATGATGGGCGATTCTCCCATTCCATCCCGCTAATGTTTTGGCGGGTTGGGCCAGGAGATTGGCACGTGCGCTGATTCGCTGGATTCACGCATTCGTTCCCGATGCACTCGCATCTCCCAGCGACGGATATCCGGCGCGGTCGGAACCACACTGGAAACCAGCGGGAACAGCAGGTAAATGATTTTAATCTTATTTGAATCTATTTTAAATGTGATTATCGGGCCCGGGACTGAATTCTTCAAGCCCGATAACATCTCCCACCCCACCAGTGCAATTTCACTCTAGTGGGGTTTAGAGTAGCTCCCCACTTTCGGGGAACTAGTGGGAAATGCCCCCTGGGCATGGGCACCCTGACAGTGCCAGCCTGTGCCCCTGGCATTGCCCAAGGGGCAAAGTGCCTAAATCCAGGGGGCACCTTGGCACTGCCAAGGCGATGAGGCATAGGGGGCAGTGCCAAGGGGGTCGGGGCCAGCTGGGGAGATCAGTGGGGGTGAGGGATCCCGCTGCCACTGTGCATAGGGATCAGTTGGGACTAGAGGGAGGTCAGCCATCGAGGTGGGCTGGGGGTGTGTGTGGGGGGGGGGGATGCAGGAGATCGGGGCGCTCCAGGACGGGAGTGGCGGCGGGGGGGGGGGGGGGGGGTGGAAGGACAGCACTGCAGAGGTCCTGGGCTGGCCAGCAAATGGGAAGCTGACAGATCGGAGCCACTGTGCATGCGCAGAGGCACGGAACTGTCAGACTCTGGCATGAACAGGCCCCTTCCCCTGAGCTTTTAATGATATTCGCGATTGTGACCTCTGCAGTGCAGAGTGTGGGAGATTCAAGTCGGAACTCCCACTGAAAAAACAATGATTTATACCATTTTTCCCGCAAATTCAGCACGTAGAACTTTTTTGGGAGAATCGCCCCCTATATTTCTACAATTTACTCATCATCCCTCAAGTGAGAAAAAAAATGGAGCTGTTGCCCCTCCCTCCCATGCAGAATGGTTGAACATGCGTATTGTAGATCTATTATCAAAGGTAACCACAAATTTAGTTCTTGCCAGAACAATCATTTTGTATTCAAGTTGAATTATCTCGTGAACAATCTAATTGTGCTCACACTCTCATCGACAATAAGACAATCACAAATACCAATTTATCTTTAGTGCTTACCTTCTGGCAGCAGTCGCTGCTAAGGCTGAAATGACTGCTTAAATCTCTTGAATGAAGTAGATTAAGAGCCTTCTCCACTCAGAAATCTGATGGGCCTAGTGGAAGCCTCAAAAAGAGTCAGTCCTTTTTAGGGGGCTTAACATCATTTTTAGAAAACTCCATGGACATGTAAAGATAGTAAGAAGTCTCACAACACCAGGTTAAAGTAGCAAATACCATAAGCTTTCGGAGCACAGCTCCTTCATCAGATGGAGTGGATATCTGTTCTCAAACAGTGCAAACAGACACAGAAATCAAATTACAGAATACTGATTAGAATGCAAATCTCTACAGCCAGCCAGGTCTTAAATGTACAGACAATGTGGGTGGAGGGAGCATTCAACACAGGTTAAAGAGATGTGTATTGTCTCCAGACAGAACAGCTAGTGAAATTCTGCAAGTCCAGGAGGCAAGCTGTGGGGGTTACTGATAATGTGACATAAATCCAACATCCCGGTTTAGGCCATCCTCATGTGTGCGGAACTTGGCTATCAGTTTCTGCTCAGCGACTCTGCACTGTCGTGTGTCGTGAAGGCCGCCTTCTCCACATCATGTAAAGATAGCCCTACTTATTATCTGGTCAGGCATATTTCTCACATTTTTGAGGCACAGGATTTTGGTCAGGATCAGCAAGGTCCAATTTCAACCCCATTATATCTTTTGGTGGTACTTGCAGAGATATAAATATTGACCAGGATACCAGGAGAACTCCCCAGCTCTTCAAATATTATAAATACGTCTTTTATACAGGGCTCAGAAATAGCATACCTCCAATAATGCCGAACTTCTTCAAACCATGGAATAAGATTTGAATCCATAATGTAACCACTGTTCCAATATGAACACCCAACATAGTGCACAAATTAAATAAATTTATAAATGATCTACCCAAGATTCTCTCTCTTCACACAAGATATATTTTGGTGAATATTCCAAAAACAATTCCAACTTGAAATAAAGTTTTTAAAAATCTTATCAGGGATTGTTACTTATTTTAAATAACAATTAAGACAATAAATTCAATGCATCCCGAGACCCTGTGACAAATCTCACAAGTTTTTCCACTCACTGAATGAATAGGATTTACTGGCTACATCTCAGTTCTTCATTAAGTCCCAGAAGCAATAGTAATGGCATTTTAGTGATTGATCACTTTCCATAACAAATTAATTCCTGTGATCACAATAAGTTACATTTCAGACGTTTGCTAAAATGATCAGATTCAGATTTGAAATACCATTGCAGAGGTGGAATTGCAATACAGCATTTTGCTTCTGTCCTGAAATAAATCTCCTGATTTCACATCTACAAATTAGCAAGAGTTCAGGAAGTGATGCAATTAAAATTTGAGGGTGATTTCAATAAGAAGACATCATTTATGTATTAAGTCTTCAAATTTCACCAAGAACAAAAAAGGGAAATTCTTCTTTTAAATTATTATTCCTTTTCAGTCATTCAGCTG